>NW_003303682.1:3758-13302 GCF_000142945.1 Phytophthora infestans T30-4 | reverse complement strand
TGAGACCGGTGACGTGGTACATACGCCAACGAGTGTTAGTGTCCAGTCAGGTGTGACCACGGAAGCGACAAGCAACGGCACTGGATTGAATGGAGTCACCCGTTTTAACGAAGCTGTCCCGGCCTTGTGTGTCACCAAATCTGCGAACGAGCCACCGGTGGTTGATCCAGAGGATACAGGCATCGCGCAGAAGGTGTTAAGTACGGCACCGAGTATTCATTGCAAGATTGGTGCGAATTCCGAAATGTCAAGACAGCGGCAGAATGAGGAGCGGAACAAAAGTCAACAACCCAATATGTCGGCGGCCCACGCATTCAATATTGCGAACGACGACTCGGCAGGTGGCCCAGAGATGGGAAACCAGGATGGGAAGGAGATGGACCAAGTACCGACTGTTGAAATCAAAGCGGATGCCAATGTTGAGTCAAGGGAAGAATCCGTAGCGGCGTTGGACGGAACATACATCTCGGTTGCTCGAGTGTTAACAACCGAGGGAAATGAAGCAACGGAGGATACGAGAAACGAACACCCAGCTAACAACATTGGCTTGGACGACTACGCGAAGGAGCTGGCATTCCTGCCGGACCTGACCGAAGAGATCAACACGACAATTGACTACACTGCGCCTAATGTTGCTGATCCTGAGCTGTCGACTGAACGCCGAGAACGTCTAGTCGCGACGCTAAAGAACCACGAGCACATCCTGATTGCTAGTGGTAACGCACTGCCGCCGCCAGCCTACGGAGCGGTATGCGATATCGACACACAGGGGCACGCCCCAATTAAACAGCGTGCCCGGCGCGTGCCGCTGCGATTTCTCGGCAAGCTGTACGAGCTGCTGCGCGCTTTATTGCGTGCAGGACTGATCGTCTTTTCAGACAGTCCATGGGCATCGCCGATCGTGATTGTGATGAAAAAGAACGGGCTGGACATCCGGCTCTGCATTGATTACAAGATGGTGAATGCATCACCGCGATCATGGAGTATGCAATGCCGCTAGTCGACGACCTGTTAACAGATCTCGAGCGCTACCTATGGTTCTGCTCGCTGGATGCAGCAAGCGGCTTCTGGGCGGTCATGATGACCTTGCGAGCGCGTAAAGTGTCAGCGTTCGTCTGCGCACTAGGCCATTTTGAGTGGTTACGCATGCCCTTTGGGTTAAAGAACGCGCCGATGATCTACCAGCGTATGATTGACAACGCACTCTGGGGGTTCGTTCAACCTAAAGGAGGTTGGTTTAAATACTCGGAGAGGATGCGTTTAGCTGAAGAACAGGCCAAGGAACGTCGTGGGCCAAGCGCCGAGAATTCGTTTCAAACGAAGTTCGCGGCAGACCGCGAAGCACCGGTAGAGACCGACCCTGTACTACAACTCGTCAACAGCCCCGTCGCTGACATGTTTACGAACGGGGAGCCAGACAAATCATCGCTGGTACCTGTATTTGGTCGACGGTCGTTTGTGGATGACATTTGCTTCGGTGGCGAGGATTTCGACAGCTGCCTAGCGACGCTGGACCGATTGCTAGCAAGATTTGCACAGTGTCGGATCAGCATTAGCTTCACCAAGAGCATCTTTTGCCAACCCAAGGTGGACTTTCTGTCGCATAAAATTTCGCCAGAAGGTATCAGAGCTGACCCCAAGAAGCTTGCGGCCATCACCGAGCTTTCGTTTCCAACGAGCAAGAAGGGCATGTAGTCGTTTCTTGGAGCGGTTAATTACTACAGCCACGGTGCGGCGCTGTACCAGCTCAAGGATGAAGACTTTGTCGTTGAAGGTGGCCTTTCTGTGGCACGTCGTTCCTTCAAAAAATTGAAGACGAGTGTTTCACATTCACCCATCCTCGGGCACTTCGATCGGTCGAAAGAAGTTCACGTCATGCTCTTTGCGAATAAATGGGCGTTGAGCCCTACGCTAATGCAAGAACATGAAGGCAAGTTACACCCCGTACGGTTCCTCGGTCGGGTGCTCAAGGAGGCCGAGATGAACTACCATCCTGCTGAGAAGGAAGTTTTGGCGTTACTTCTGCTGTTGAAGATCTGTTACGTCCAGCTGGCAGGAAAGACGCTACATGTCTATACACGATTCTCGACGTTAGAGTGGGTGCATAAGTCGAAGTCTCTCTTCGGACGCGCGGTCCAGTTCGCAGTGCTGCTATCGCAGTGGCACCTTAAGGTGCAGCGTATGAAGGAGAAGGATGTCGCCTTTGCGCAGCTACTGCAGTCAAGCATCACGAGCTTCGTTGACCTGGAGGACTCGCTCGCGCCGGTGGCACCTCCAAACAAGGGTTCCCCGACTGTTCGAATGGACCCCGCGTTGCTGTACGCCAGGCTTTCCCGTAATTACAGCGGATTCGTCATGTCTTTTGACGGATCAGCGAAGACAGAGAAGTACGGTGGCTACGGGAGTTGTTCATGGGTGCTGTGGAGCCTTCCGGAGTGGAAGGTAGTGATTGCTGCAAACGCTTACCTCTCGGCTACCACGGTGAATGAGGCAGAGTATAAAGGTATGATCAACGGTGTCAAGGCTGCTATTGCGCACGGTGCCGAGGATTTAGTCATCGTTGGGGACTCAAGGCTCGCGATTCAACAATCACTAGGGGTGATCGCATGCAGGAAGGAAACTTTGCTAGCGCTGCTGAATACTCACAAGGAACTCACGGCCAAGCTTCGATCAGTTAGATATCTTCACGTTGTACGAGAATACAACGCGGCCGCGGATTCGTTAGCCACTGAAGCGCTGGAATCAAAGGTCAGTCGGGTAATCCTGGCTGAAACTCGCAAGTCGGAATTGGCATCGCTGAACCGCATCCAGGAAATGATCTACGAGCCGGATGAAGACTCGGTAGATGTTTCGTCACAAGGAGCAGAGCGTCAAGTACATGTACTGTCAGGCAGCGAGTCTTCAAAGTGGAAAACTTTCGAAAATTTCGTGGTTGATTACAGCTCACCAAAGTGCGATTATGGTAATATAGCAGTGATGACTCGGCGACAGACGAAAGCCAAGAAACGCGTCAGGTTTGCAGATGAACACTCGGAGGATGTCTCAAAAGCTCAAGAAGAGCATGAAGAACGACGAGAGACGTCCACCGAAGATTCAATCGGCCAGGATTTGCCAGACCATCCTCACAAGACTGTACCAGCGGCATTTCCCGATGCGGAAGATGTTGACCCGGTAGCGATACAGCGGGAGCGACGCAGACGGATACTAGTGGCACAAGACGAGGAACAGAAGTGGTTTAACATCAAGAAGGTGCTTCAGGGCCAAGCACAAGAGCTGAGTTACAAAGAAGCTCGAGATGCCTGGAAGTATGCTGACCGGTTCGTGTTATCAGAAGACGGCGTGCTTCACTATCTTGAATTGAATCGTCGGTACGACCACGGTTGGCAAGAGGAGACCAAGCTGCGGCTTGTGGTACCAACAACGATGATTCAAGAGGTCCTGCAAAACTGTCACGACTCGCTGGAAGGAGGACATCAGGTGTGGTGAGAACGTTCCACCGCGTTAAGTCCGATTATTATTGGATCCGCTTGTACGCAGACGTGGAGAAGCACGTGAAGTCCTGTCCAGATTGCAGCTCGAGTAAAAGCCGTCCACAGTTTCGTGGATACTCACCTGGCAACGTACTTGCCGAACGACCTTTCCAGATCGTCTCGATGGATTTTGTGATCCCACTACCGAAATCTCGCAGAGGCAACACGGCGTTGCTCCTATTTCAGTGCTCGTTCACGGGATTCGTTATTGCCAAGGCTATGTCAGATACGACTGCACTGAGTGTTGCCCAAGTGTTCGAAGAATGTGTGTACCGGCGATTCGGAGCCCCATCATTAATAAGGCACGACCGCGACCCACGCTTCATGAGCGAGGTTTTCCAAGCATTTGCAGAGATGATGCAGTCAAGATCACGAGCGACTTTGAGCTATCGGCCACAGGCTAATGGACAGCAGGAACGCTCGGTGAAGTCGGTGATGGGATCCGTACGGGTGTACGCGGAAGACCCTCTACAGCAAGATTGGGACGAAATCGCGGAGAAGCTAGTATTTGCTATTAATACTTCTCAAGACACTTCGAGGAAGGAAACGCCGTTCTACCTCGTTCATGGTTGGGATGCGCAGTCGACGTTGCGGGCAATGTCGTCATCACTCAAACGAGGACTCGGCAAGCAGTCTGACGCACTGGCGTGGCGGCGCGAGATCAATCGACAACATGAGGTCGCCCTCACTATGGCCAAAGATTATCAGGCTGTAGAAAAGGAGCGAAGGGCTAAAAAGCATAATGAGGCCCTGAGTCGACTGGAAAAAGCTGCTGTACCTCAACCAAGTCGAAACGAACACTCGGCGAGCCCTCCAGAAGCTTCGGAAGAGATGGAAGATCCTGCAAGAGCTCCACCGAGATCTCTTTTTGAGATTGGGAGCCGGGCGTGGTTGTACATGGAACGCGTCAAACCGGGCTTGACGAAGAAATTAGCTCACCAATGGCATGGACCTTTTCGGATCAAGCGCAAGGTGGAAGAGTTTGCGTACGAGCTGGAACTGCCTGATCGAAGTGGGTATCGCTTTTACCCAGTAGTGCATGTGTCAAGACTCAAGGCTGTCAACGAATTCAACAGTCGACCGAATACTCGGTTGGTACTTGACGCGACTAATGAAGCAAGACTCGACTTCGATGAGGAACTACTGCCTGAAGACAGCTGGGAACCAGACCAAGTTGCCGGTGAATATGAAGTCGAGGCCATCCTCGACGACAGAACACCACTAACGACGAGCACGGAGCGTGCTGTACGCGAGTTCAAAGTCAAGTGGGTTGGCTATGAAGATACAACTTGGGAACCATCATCAAACTTGTCATGTGGAGGTCTGCTGTACGACTATTTGCGAGCCAAGAAGAGCGAGAATCGGCTGCAGATGGCGCAAGTGGCGGACGAAGACTAGCGTGACTGGATCACGTATGAACTGTCCACAGAGTGATGCAGCCTGTGGTAACAGACGAAGAACGTTACTGCAACAACAAATTGTATATGCATTTGAAGAACAACATGAACATGATTACGCTGTGGAAGTGGATTAAGAATAAGAAAACATGAAGGCCGACCGGAGAGCGACCACTGAAAACGAAACCTCGCTGGACCCCTCAACAGTTAGCTGAGATGCTGGAGAACGTCGTGGAACAAGCAGCGAGGACATCATCGAAACCAACAGCAGTCTTGAGGCGACGTTGAGTGTGTACATCGCCGTGGAGAGGAGGCGCAACGCTGAGCTGCACTTGGTGACGAGCCTTTGCAGTAAAGTACGGGATTATCGAGGTCATCATGTGATCGACCGATGCCTCCGTACTTTCAGCCAGCATGGCGCGCAGCGAATCTTCGGTGAGTGGTGGTGTACCACCAGCAGAGGCAGGAGGAGCAGCAGGAGCCATCTTCGCGGATTCAGCGACGACGGGGAGTGCTGCAGGAGCTACCACAGGGAGTGAAGAGTCCGGGGCAGCGGGCGCCGGAGTGTCGGTTGATGACGCTGCTGTCGAAGGAAGTGCAGCAGACTGAGGGGCGTTCGAACACTCGGTCTTGCCCTCCTGAGAAATAAGTCGAGTGACACGAGGTGATGAGCAAGGTACCGATGATTCAGGAGAAGGATGGGCTTACGTACCTCCAGCTGCTCACGTTCGCGACGTCTACGAGGATTAAGACGCTGAAAAGCGTCGGACACGGCTCGATTCAGACGCTTGGACATACGGTGGCGAGATGGTGAATTGAAGAATGAAGAAATGTCACAACGGGCACCAGTACCGTGGCTTCCATTGCGACAGGGGCAGTTGTGGTGTAGTGATTTCTCCGTGGTTGCGGATTATCACCCGTCGACAAAGACGTGACACCGCCCAAGTTGCTCAAGCGACGAACCCTCGGTCAGGTGATGTACGGAGACGCCAAGGTGCAAGGGACTCGACGGCGTCACCTCCGAGTTTTCAACAAGTATCGGATATGGCCCTATGTCTCTGAATCCAGGCTGTCCTTATTATTAATAATGGACTGGCCGGATTCGCATTCAGCGGACCATCTACGGTACGAACCCTCAGTGGCGGTTGGGATGAGTTCGCGGAATACTCAGCGACCTTTGGAAGACACGTTCACCGTCTGGGACAGGGCGCGGACCGTTAAAGATGCTCATGCGACGGTGCAGACGACGCTTGGCATGCAAGAAGATCCATAACGGATCATTGTTCACTTGATATTTGTATACTTGATTAGGACTTCTTATTAGGAATAGACCCGAAAGGGTAAGCTTAAATACAGAACAGAATTTCCACTCAAGCACACAGAGCGACGTCCGGCTTCAAGGTAAGCGTCAGGTCAAGCTTGTTTGAGTGTGTTATGCCTGTCGGTGAACTCGAAGCTCTGTAGCGAGGGTTCATCCGGCGAGACCAAGAGACTTTGTGTATTGGCCGATTATTATCGGGAGGTTTTACGTGACGGCTTATTGTTGCCTATTTGCACGACTGGGAGTGCTTGAATTGCCTCCCTTTTATTTCTTCCAGCCGAGTGTTGAACACTCGGTGATCTCGTAAAAGGCTTACCCGTGCCTGGTACCCTTCCGCTGTTGGGACCACGAGGATTCAAAACACCTGCTAGCTTTGCTCGTGCTAGTAGCGTGTTCTTATTTTACTGGTTGGCCTATATAAGTAGTTTACAAGGTCCTGTTTGTCCCGGTGCAAGGGCAGAACTGGGATCTTCAGGTCAGCCCGAACGATCGTTTACTATCCTAGTAGACGTATTGTTGTGGGAACATCCTAACTACATCTGTAGCTAGAGTTCACGTGGGATTTCCAACACCACAGACACTTCTTTCCCCTCCCTCTTGCCCCCTTCATTGTCGGGACATTCCGGTCGGTGTAGCCGAACCTTGAGCAGTCGTCGTTCCACTTGCTGCGGCATTCCTCGAGAGACTACGTAGTTTCTCGATCTCGGGACAGTTGGTCACGCCATGACCCGTCTGTCGACAGAAGAAACACTCCGCAGTCCGACGATCTCCAAATCGATTTCCACTCGTTCTCCTAGGCAAGCTACACTCCATGGAGTAGTGACCAAATTGATTACAGCGATTACACAGGCCTCTCGCACGAGGACACGTCTCTCGACCACACCCTTTTCGTTCGCAGCGTCCGCACACCACTTCTCCTTTTGCGGTACGAGTATCGGGGCCCATACGAATGTTGGGAGGCCTCAGTTCAGCACTCACTCCGCCATTGGAAGGACTAGTCGGTTTCGGATCAGTCGAAGCCACCGCGCCTATGTACCCATCGCTCGTTCCAGAATGTTTTTGCACGTTCCGATTTAGCAGTTGCAGCTCTTAAAGCACCTGTAACTCCGTCGAGGGTACATTCTTCGAGCCCAGGGTACATTCTTCGAGCCCAGGGGTTTCATTCCTTCCTCTGGAAACTCATCGTCTTCTTCGATAGGCAGGTGGAGATTCTTGAACAACAGAATACGACAGGCTTGCTCAATAGACCCAATCATATTACCGTTCAGCACCGCTCGCATCTGTTTGTTCCTTATTCCTTCCAGGAAGAACTCGTACCTCATGCGGGGTTCGGGTAAGTTCAGCGCGTCGCATATTGTCTCGAGTCGATCACCCCATTCTTCGGCCGACTCGCCTCGTTTCCTTGCAGCAGTCTTAAGGCGGGTCCAGGTTTGGGCCGGAGTCAGACAAACGAACCGGTTGTGAAATCTGGAACGAAGGGACTCAAAGTTATGGATCCTCGAGTTGTACCACCATTCTTGTCCCTTCTTGCCTTTCAGACACTGTTCGAAAGCCGTCAAGCGCAGCTGATCGTCCATGCCCATCGTACACTTCTCGAACGAACGCCAAAACGCCGCAGCTCGTTCGCTTGAGGCCGTGTCCGAATAAAACGGAACGATAACTTTGACTGCGTTCCTCAATTCGTTCGGGATTCCCACCATCGGAGCGAGCCCTCGGCCATAGTCATTCGGCTCACGTTCCGCATATTGAGTCATGGGAGCAGTTGGGTGAGGCGTCGCGTATCTCGGGTATCGATTTCGGTCAGACCCCACGTATCCACTGAGTCTCGGGTCTCCTTCGTGACTTTGGAACGATCTTTCGTCGGTCGGCTTCGTTTCCCAATTCAGCGTCCTCTCCGGTCTCGTTCCGGCCTGCATTGAAGGCGTAGTCATAGGCGCGGACGCGTAAGTAGGAGTCATCTCAATCGGGTTCCAGCCCGGCGGTAACATCGGATTCGAGGACGAATATTGTCTCGGTGAGCCATACGCTCCACTTCCTTCGTACACTTGCTGTGCTCGGTCGGAAGCCTTCTCATACAAAGGGATGGGAGTCGAGGGTCCGCCGGTTCGAACTTCAGGGTTAGATCGATACACGGTTTCTCCTCTCCCGGGACTACGGGTTCCACTCCTCGGGGATTCCAGTAGTCGATCTAACTCGTTTGTCGAGTGTCGAGGTGGAGCCTCCCACTCTCTCGACCCTTGCCCTTTCGACGAAGAGGGTTTGGCCCCTCCGGACACACTTGACATAGCCATTTGCTGCATGGCCTGGCCGATGGTGTTGACGATAAAGGCTTGAAGAGCCGGGTCCACCGTCGTCGTCCCTTCACTCGTAGGCGTCGCTCTGTCCCTTGCAGGGATCGTTCCCGGACTCGTGGGCGTCGTTCCTCGGTTCGTCGGCGTCGCGTTTGGACTAGCAGGTGTCGTCCCACGCCGTACCGTCGTGGTAGGAGCTGGCAAAGTCGCACTTGGCGCCCAGTGACGTTCCACTCTGCTCAACGGTTCAGCTTGCAAGTCAGTCGTACTTCGAAAGCGCGACCAAGATGCAGGAACGTCGCTCTCATACAGTCCTCCAACATCCTCCTCCCGCGGGTACTCAGCGGTCGTCGCCGAGGGCGCCTCCCGCCCGGTCTCGTCCATGTGCGTTAACGACGGTCGGGACGGATCCAGCGAGAACGACACTCCCCTTCGCGTTCCAGAACTTGTCGTCTCGGTCTCTCTTGCCTCTCGTAACCGCGCCTGCTCCTCTCTGGGAGTCGGTCGATCCGCTAGAGTCCCGAGGAACGCTTGGAAGCTGGCTCTGCCCTGGGGTGTCCCCAACATCGTCATGAGCACTCTTCGGTTCTCTTCGGCTCGTGGTGACGCGTCAAACAAGCTTTCGTCGTCCACCGGGGCCGCTCGTTCCCTCAGCCCTTCTGCCGCTCGTTCCGTTCGGACTTCAGCCGTCTCTCCGGATTCACCATGCGTTCTGGGATCCACTTCGCCGCCTTCGCCTTCCTCAGCTGGGGCATCAGCGATTTGGTCCTCGTCAGGATCCGCCAGGATCCGTGCGAGGCGCTGCTCTTCGTTCCCTATAGGATCGTTCCAGTTTAGGGAGCTTATCTCGTCCCGGCTCCCTTGCACCTTCGCTCGAGTACTTCGACACTAAGGTATTCCAAGCGGCTCTCTCCGCTTCTTCTCTATTACGCTCCTACGAAAATTGCTAGAAGATACCCTGCTTCTCCACCAAATGTCGCGGTCTCCTTCTTTGTCGGGGTCGTG
>NW_003303682.1:0-3573 GCF_000142945.1 Phytophthora infestans T30-4 | reverse complement strand
GTACCTCGAGTTGTCGTTCGTAAACGGAGTCAGCGTACCACTGTCTGAACTCCTTCGTTCCATTTTAGACGAGGGACGAGGCAGTCGATGACGGGGAACGGGGCTGATCGGGCTTGACACTCTTCTTACGCCGTTCGCTAAATTGCCGTAGGCAGTCGTCCAGAATAGCGAGTCCTTCCTCTAGCCGAAGACCGTGACACCAACCTGTAGTGTGTTTTAGGCAGCAGTAAAGAGTTTTCTAGCTTAGTTTTCTTTTAACTGCTCATTAATATTCACTCAAGTCCTTCTACTCTACGTGCTAAAGCTGTCCCGCAACACTCATTAAACATTATGTGATCAGCTTCGATTGACGTAGCAGTTGAAGCAGTGTAGGTAGCACGATTCGCATCAAGGATTTTCCTGAACGCGACACCATAAATGGGATGCTTTCACAGGGCCAGTTGATCATCTGTTCCGAGAAAACAACGTCGGAAGCTCGTAACAATGATTTCGTCATTGCCTTCCAGATTTTTTCTGCCCTACTCAGATTTGAGGCGTACTATAAAATAGGTGGGGCACTGACGCAAGTCAACCCAGATGCCAAAATGTTTTGGGGTGGGGTACTACAGTATTGAGATTTGTCTGGTTTGACACTTGTCTGACGAATTCTGTGCAAATCGGTCTTTACGATTCTTAGACGGAATTCGTCAGACATCGCAATTTTCATGAAGTTTGAAAGGTTTACTCAGAGAACGTCATACAGTCCGTGTTGAGTTGGGCACATGCTTGCGTGTCTTACTGGCATAAACGGCAAGTATGTGCTCAACTCAAGACTTCTGCCGGTTTAATATTTTGTACTGTATTGTTGTTCAAATGTATGATGCTTAGCTACTGTTGTAGAAGGGATAATGGTAGGCAAATCTGAGCTTGGAAGTCAGACGTAATTCGTCGGACACTCGTTAGAATCGCGATTTTCATGAAGTTTGAAAGGCTTACCTAGAGAACGTCATACATGCCTGATATATTAACGTATTCTTACAATTAGGGGTCAGAATTGACTTTTTTGCTGACATTTTCTGGTCAGTCAGCGAAGAGGCCCAGCGCCTTCTAAAAACTTGAGAGCGGTTAACGGGTTGTCCGCCCTACATTTCATATTGCCGCCTCCTACCATTCTTCATACTCTTAGCCACTGTTATCCTTCAGATCCATTATCTGTTATCTCTTATTCCAGATCCACACAGTCAACCCATATAGGATAATGATCCAGGTACTTCATCATTGGACTGCCAAGCAACGGTATCGTCCCACGTCGCCTATAATGGATGAACGTGCATAGCACTAACATACTATCGAACAACAATACAAAATAATAGACCGACATGCGGACAGAGGTAGATATATAAACTGTAAAGGTCTCATATGGTCGTCTACGTCACGTATGTACAGATGAGATTATTGTTATGCCGATAAACAGGGTGTGGACAACAGGGACGCATCAGTAGCCATTAAGATGACTGGTAGTGTATCTATTACGCGCGTAGCGCGAACTGGGAATGCAGAGACGCTCACCTGTTAATCGTCTTCAAGCACCACCGAATACAGAGCACGATGGCAGCATCAGCTTCATGAGCCTTTACGCGCATCTTGCTCTCTCGTGTTCAGTAGTGCTACCGTCAATGTAGCAAAAGAAACAAGGCAATTGATCGCACGACATGCATTGGGCACAGAAGCAGATTCACTACATGTGCCGAACCCTACCGCAAGAAGTTTGAGCTCGACAACCTCTCTTTTTTGCCGAGTGTGCTGTAACAAGAATGATACGGACGAGTACAGTAAGGCGGGTACGTATTGTGATACGGGCGAGTTCAGTGACGCGACGGAGTACGACGACTCATTCCCGGCGAACGACGGTGCGGACGTGTACGATGGAGCAGACGTGACCGAGTACGGTGACTCGTTCGACGAGTACGATAGGATGAGCGGAGGACGAAACTGCGGTCAGGCAGGGCGCAGAAGCTGCCATGAACGGACGGTACTGACGAAGTGTGGCATCTGGCGGCTGACAGTATTGAAGGACAGTAAGTACGTGCCTTCCGTATCTGAATTCGAAGGATACGGCGAGCGCCCGGATGGGATGAGGCCAGAGACGGTCTCCCTTTGAGATTGGCGGTGTCAGCCTCACTTTAAGATTGGCGCTAGCGATCTCACTCGGAGATTGGCGACCTCTCTGGAATTGATGACCTAAGACGCACACGGCTTAGTACGAGTCGCAGTGGCGACTGCGAACTACAAATACGGATTGGACGGTTTGCTGCTCAAGCTCAGTGGAGCGAGAGGTAGCGACGTCGCTTCAAGCGACTCGGAGTCCAGGGCCCGGGCTCCTCTGACACGGCCGGTATAAGAGTGTTATCTCATCTTCTATCGCGAGACCGGGTTGGCCGTCAAGACATCAGATGTCCATATGGAACCGTTGTCAGAGGTTGCAGAGATGCTGAACCTCGAGGAAATGACGTCCGAGTCTTTTCTGGCAAGCCTCAAGGCTGGGGAGATTGCCGAGATGGTGCTCATAAAACCAGAGGTCACTCGGGGGGAGTTGAACGCCTCCTCTGTCTTGGACGAGGACGTCCTGGAAGAGCTGAGCAAGCAGCGTCAGACGCGCTTGGGTTCTAAGATCCTTAAGAACCCCAAAGATCCGGTGCATCCTTTGGTAACGAAATATGCGGAAGTAAAGTGAACAAACACCCACCGACTTAACTCCCACCATCTGAACGAGGTTCAGATCCGAGAGACTGCGGCGCCGTCGTCGTCGACGGCGACCGTGACGTGGAACTTCGCTACCCACGTCTGGGGGATGTCGTTGTGCCGACATCTGAGGCACTTGAGGCTTCTGTGTGGTACTATTATACCACACAGGAAGCGCACCCCGCGTTTCCCTCTTCAGTTATGGTCTGGGCGACCTCGTGTGGTACTGTGTTACTCACACAGGAGGCGTTTTTGACGACTTCCTCTTCAGTTAAGGTCTGGGCGACCGTGTGTGGAACTCTGTTAGCCACCTTGTACACGCTATTACCAGCAATCGTGACAGCTGCAGCTGTCTGCGGAACTATGTTGGACCTAATTTACCCACTTGGCCAGCGCCTCCTAGCGCTGCCACCATCAAAGCGTTCTCGAATTCGTCATTTACGTCGACGACTTCCAAGCATCTGCTGGATGCTTCGGTACCCTGTCCTGACAGAGGTGGGAACATGACTCACCAATGCTCTGTCGGACTTCGCAGGGCGGCTGGCACCGATTGTCTTGCCTCGCCAGTCGAGCCAGGGTTCGTGCTTCTCGAGTTAGGACATGCCAAGGATCATATCGTAAGGATCCATGTGAGAACAGTAAACCGTGCGAGGCTGTCAAAGTCTTCAAACTTGACGGCCAGATCCACTTGGACGTTGGGGACAGTGACGACCTTCCCGTCGGCCAGTCGCACTGACACCGTCCCGTTGCCCTTGCTTTCTCTCAAAGCATCGGACAACTTGTTGCTGTTGCGAGCAACCGTCTGGCGGCGTGCGAAATTATTCGACGCCCCAGAATCGATCAAGATTCTAA
>NW_003303681.1:650125-653250 GCF_000142945.1 Phytophthora infestans T30-4 | reverse complement strand
GCACGCTGTTTAATTGGGGCGTGCCCCTGTGTGTCGATATCGCATACCGCGCCGTAGGCTGGCGGCGGCAGTGCGTTACCACTAGCAATCAGGATGTGCTCGTGGTTCTTCAGCGTCGCGACCAGACGTTCCCTGCGATCAGTCGACAGCTGGGGGTCAGCAACATTGGATGCGTCGTAGTCTATTGTCGTGTTGATTTCTTCGGTGAGGTCCGGCAGGAATGCTAACTCCTTCGCGTAGTTTTCTAGGCCAATGTTGTTAGCTGGGTGTTCGTAGAAGTCATTCCTTGCGTTCTCCGTTGCTTCATTTCCTTCGGTTGTTACTACTCGAGCGACCGAGATGTACGTCTCGTCCAAAGTCGCCACGGACTCTTCTCTTGACTCAAAACCGTCATTCGCCTTGAGTTGAACAGTCGGTACTGGGTCCATCTCCTTCCCATCCTGGTTTCCCATCTCTGGGCCACCTGCCGAGTCTTTGCTCGCAATGTTGAATGCGCAGGCAACCGACATATTGGGCTGTTGACTTTTGTTCAGCGCCTCGGTCGGCCGTTGTCTTGACAGTTCGGCATTCGCACCAATCTCGCAACGAACACTCGGTGCCGTATTCAACGCCTTCAGTGCGATGTCTGCATCCTCTGGATCAACCACCGATGTCTCGTTCGTAAATTTGGCTGCGTACAAGACCGGGACAACTTCGTCGAAACTGGTGACTCCATTTAATCCAGTGCTGTTACTTGTCGCTTCCGTGGTCACCCCAGACTTGACACGAACACTCGTTGGCGTATGTACAACGTTTACCGGACTCAGTATTTCGTGTGTACGCGCTACCGAGGCTTCGTTTGCAATATTGCCCCCGCCGTGAGCTGTCGTATAAGTATCCAAAGGTTCTTCGGAAGACTGACCCTCGGGCGAGTCCCTGGCTGTCACCCCAGACGCCAGACAGGCCTCCACTCGTTCACGTTCCTCCATGATCATTGCCCATCGCTCTGCACAGGTCAGACGATCACTAGAATCCACTAGCGAGTCTTCTAGAGGTCGTGCTAGCACCCCACCGGGTTCTGGGTAGTATGGTCGATCAACTGCTGAAGGCTGAGTTGCAAGCCATTGTTCGTAGATTTCGCATTCACGCTGAAAGAGCTCGCGGTCTCTACAACCTTCGTAGGCTAACACTTGCCAGTCTTGGTACTTCTTGGACTCCAGACGCACATAGCCGTCACCTCGTGGCAAATCCCCATTTGGAATCCACATCGCGATCGAGTCGTGTGCTGGTAGGTACACAGTTCGATCAGACACGTTGGTCAATCGAATGCTCTGAGGCTGTCCACGTCGAAACCTCGTCACTGACGGGATTAGCTTGTTCGTTCGACGAACCCACAGTACGTGTTCTTCCAGCCCGACTTGACGCTTCGCTAGTCGATATTCTCGCCACTCGTGCGCTTGAATGTCCAACCGCTCGGGTGGCCCGGCGTTAACATGGGAGCCGTATTCTTCGCTGTCGATCATGTTCTTGGTCTTTATCAGCGGGATTTGGACTTCGTGCGGTAATTGCGCCGCGCCGTGATACAGGTCCAACCGGATCCCAGCTGGGATCATAAAGTCGGTCCCGAGTACCACGTCGACGCCTGCACTATGCGCCATTACCCACATCTCAAACTCGTACACCATCTCCCATCCGAGCGTAATCTTGACGCACGCTCGTCGCGTCGTAGACACCTTGCCTTCGTTGATTCCTTGAATGTCAATGCGGCGTCCGTGATCAGGTACATCTCGGAGTCGCAACTTCTTGGCAAAGGCGTCAGTGATCACACTAACGTTCGCTCCTGTGTCGAGGAGGATCCTCGTTCGCTGGTCGTTCACCGCGCCTTGCACCAGAGCTCTCATTCTGATCCGTCGGTCGAATTTCTTGGCCGACCACCACCCCTGTCTCTCAGCAGGGTTCAGCTTCATCATCTTGGAGTGACCCTTGGGCTCGTCTCGCGCTGCACTCCGTTCGGATCTTCGTTTGAATACTCGGTGCCTCCCTGAGCAGCTTCACGACGTTCTAATTCAGCTAGTAGGTCTTCCACTGTGGCTTCAATGAGCGTCACTCTTGGTTTGTTTCGATTGTCATCGCGGCGACGGTCATCACGCCGGTTGTTGCGGGCGAATCCATCGTCGCGTCGCGTATCACGACTCTTGGAGTATCGGTACTCACTGTCACGCTTGGCCATCCTCTCCTTGCCCTTGAGAACATCTTCGATGATCTCTTCGAGCTCGTGAATGTCGGCGACTCGAGCGTGGTAGAGACTCTCCGCCAGCTTGTCATCATCGCATGTTGCCAGGAACTGCTGTACGTGTTCTTTCGCGTCGCGACCACTCTTCTCGAAGTGTAGACGGGCGGTCCGAGCATAGCCATTCAGCCTGTTTATGTAGTCGCACAGATGTTCATTACGTTCCCGCTTGGCGGAGTAGTAACGCGACAGTGCCGTCTGCGTGAACTGCGAGCAGTAGTAGCGGATGAACGCGTCGCTCAGCAGCTTCCACTTGCGCTTCGTCTTCTTCGGAAGTTGACGGAACCAATGAATGGCTCCGTCCCGGAGACTTAGCTCAAATGAAATGCACCATTTATCGGCATCTGTGTGGGTTCCAGTCATTTCATAGACGAACCCACGGAGCCACTGCATACAGTTCTCGCTCTTGTTGCGAGAGCCTGAGAACGGCGTGATGCGATCCAGCGGTCGGTGCGAAGCCATTTCAATCCTCGGTGTTGGGTCCACGTCGTTCAGCGTCGCTAGCTCATTCATCTGACGCATCAACTCGAGTTGAGGATCTTCCTCGTCGAATGTACGCACCAAAATGTCATCGTCACTGGACGAACCATCGCTGTCGACTTGACGACGTCCGGCACCACCTTTGGGAGCTCGCGCACCGCCTCGGCGACCGAACGAACCCTCGTTACTTGCGTAAATACGTTGCATACGGCTCTCCGAACGTGGCGTAACCATGTGCGAGTCTTGAAAGTACGGTGAAGCTTCGGTAGTGCCAAAGGCACCACGCTCAGCTCCACGCTTGGTCGGAGGAGTACGAACGAGTCGTTGGGGCGTCGGCGGCAGTGGAATCTTAGACGGATCTTCATCTTGAATCGAA
>NW_003303681.1:645317-648424 GCF_000142945.1 Phytophthora infestans T30-4 | reverse complement strand
AAGGTTCCATCCGCCTGAACTGCGGGGGCGGCACTTCTCGTTTCGCGCGCCCTCCCCCAAGCTAGCGTTTTCCTAAAATACTGGTAGCACTTGTTGGCCCCAGCAACCTGACCAGGAGGAGCCCTTGCCAACAATCGCCCAGCTACGCGCCGAGATCGATCGGCTGAATCAAGCGATGGCCGACCGCACGAAAGTGCCGAGCCATCTGCCCAAGTTCACGGGCAAGAGGGGGGGAGACGTCCGCGAATGGCTGATCCAGATCGAGAACGCCTGCCGCATCAACAACATATCAATTGAAGACACGAGCGCGCGTCTTTCTGGAATCGCCGGATCTGCAATGGAAAAGCCAGCATCCGGATGGTTTCTGCACTGGTCGTCGACAACTCGAGCGGAGGAGCACACGTGGGGGATTTTCCGTGAGCATGTGCTCCAACACTTCGAAGCGTCGAATTACCAGTCTGTCCTGCGCGAGAAGCTTCAACGCCTCAAGCAGACAGCGGACAGCGAGACCTACAATGGCGAGTATTCAGCCTTGATCTTCAGAGTTGAAGGAATGAGCGTGCTTGACCAAGTACTTTACTACGCGAACGGTCTCAGGCCGCGCACGCGTAGCTATGCCAAGCTCGAGAACCCAGAAACCCTGAGCGACGCAATGGACCTTGCTGTCAAGTATGAGGTGACACACTTCGTCGACGAGTCGCGCGAACATCGTACTCGCCAAGACAAGCGGAAGGTGTCCACTGAGCACGCGCCGAGTCACGACAAGTCGCTCAAGGGAAAAACGTTCCGTGGTAAAGGGCGTTTCAAGGCGAAGACTAGCTCGCAACGAGCCGAAAGTCGTACCTGTTTCCACTGCAAGAAACCTGGCCACATCAAGACCAACTGCTTCCTTTGGAAGAAGGAGCAAGAGAAGCAGGGAAACGGGCAGCCACGTCAGTGAATGAGGGTCCTGTCGTGGAAGAGAACGTAGCCGGATCAGTTAAGTTTGAGAATGTCAGCCTTAACGTTCTGAGCGAAAACCCTCTCGTCTACAAGTCGCGTCCACTGTTCTCCGTAGAGGGGGAAATCATCGTTAGTGGCGCGACCATTTCGACCCAAAGGATGCTGTTGGACTGTGGAGCAACCACAATCTACGTGTCCAGACAGTGGGTCGAGAAACATCGACTCAAGGCCACGAAGTTCATTGGTAAGAACATTCGTGTGAAACTTGGAGACAACCAGATTGTCGAGACGGAACTGGAGGTACTTCCCCTCGAAATCCTGGTGTCTGGGTTGGGCGAGGCATACAAGTGTATCGCTGTCGTGTACGCCATACCCGACGAATTCGACTGCATCCTTGGAATCCCATTCTTCGAGGATATGCAGCCGCAGATCGACTGGAGAGGTCGATGTATCGAAGGAACGCAAGTGAAGACTCTGCATTGGAAGCGAACAGGGGAAACCAGTGGACCGATCGAGGAAGGCGGACCGGTGATTGCCTCCGGGCTTCGGAGATCTGTCGAGGCGAAAGGCCTATCGGCGAAAAGACCCGATTCCTGTCGAGGTGCCGCGCTGGAAACGGATGTGAAGTCCGCGGCTGAAACTGTTTGCGACGCAACGCAGAAAGAGAGCCCACGAGTTGTTTGCGAACAACCAGGAGACGCGTCAGCCGGCAAGGGTTCGGCGGTGAAGGACAACTTGGAATTGTCGAAACGCGGCGGTACTGTACGAGAGGCTGGAGATAGCAGCAGTACTGGGGGCAGAGGCACTGTCGTGGAAAATATGTTCACGATGGGTGTCGTTGACGAGGCTGGTGTCCAAACGAAGTTCATCACTCGCAAAAAACTACGAAAGTTCCTGAAAATCAAGACCAAGTCGATCGATGAACCTGACTTTATGTTGGTTCTGACGAACGTGACGATCAAGCAAGTTGCTCGCTCACTGCAACGGAAAAATCAACCCGACAACGTCGGAAGTGCGAAAGCACAACGGTATCTGGATACGGACTGGGATAGCTTCAAGGGGAATCCCGCGTACCCGTTACTCATGGAGTACATGGACAATGTGTTCCGTCCTGAGCTCCCAGAAGGTTTACCCGAGAAACGCGAGATTGAGCATAGGATTGACGTGGAGGATCCGAATCTTGCAATGTATCGGCAACAATGGCGTCAATCGCCAGAGCAGCAACGCGAGACTGTGCGTTGGGTGGTAGACATGGGGAAGAAGAAGCTCATCCGTCCAAGCATCAGTCCACATGCTGCTCCAACCTTCTGTGTACGAAAACCAGTTGGCTGGAGGATTGTACACGACTACCGGTACTTGAACCCCAACACTGTACGTCAAAGTATTCCAATGACGAGGAAGGAGGACATTCTTGACGCGATGTCCGGAGCGTACTGGTTTTCCACTATGGATTTGATGTCCGCGTACTATCAAGTACGTATGCGTGAAGAGGATATCAAGTACACAGCATTTCAAGCGCCAAATGGACTCTGGGATATCTTGTTATGCCCATGGAAGTCTGTAATGCGCCAGCGACGATGCATCGTTTAACGTCAAAGCTGTTCCGAGGTTTGGAAAACACCAAGTCGTTTTATGATGACATCTACGTTTTCACGAAGTCTCAGAGCATCGACGACCACTTGAAGGCGTTGCACAAGACATTAAATATCCTGCGTGACAACAAGCTGTACGTCAATCTTGCCAAGTGTGGCTTCTGTGCCGACGAGATTCCGTGTCTCGGGGACTTCGTAGGACGCAACGGTGTACGGATGGATCCGGACAAGGTACAAACTATCAAGGACTGGCCAGTACCACGAACACAAGAGGAACTTCACAGCTTCCTTGGGGTGGCTGCTTACGTCCAACGATTTTGTTCAGACTACGCAGCATTTACTGCAACAATGTTCACTCTTTTGAAGAAGAAGAACAAGAGGAACGCGAAGATCCAATTCGATGATGAGCAGTTGAAGAATTTCAAGGAGCTGAAGAGGCGACTGTGTAATCCTCCAGTGTTGCACCTCCCTAACTTCAGCCAGTAGCGAGTCTTCAGTCTCGAGCAGCGGTTCGAGACGCCACAAGAAGAAATCCAAGCGACGCCGTCTTAAGCGACGTGGTCAGCCCACCGC
>NW_003303681.1:642422-645217 GCF_000142945.1 Phytophthora infestans T30-4 | reverse complement strand
CACTCCCCCGTTCCATGTCCTTATCCCTATTTTCAGAGAGGAGAGTTGCCAGTTCTTCTCTCTAGCGTGCGTGTGGAGAGCTGGAGTTGTTAGGCCTTCAGCGACGCCCAAAGTGACGTTGACATTGGTTTATGCTAGTCCAAGTGGTGTCACAACGGTTCCAAGAATTTTCCACAGAGTCTTCGGGGAAAAGATATAAAGCCTTATGATCATACCCGATGTTCCCTGGTCGTCCTGACGCGCCTTCGCTCCCTCCTCAGGCTCCTTACGATATGGCCAAGCCACCAGCTTCACCGATATCACCTTCTCTAGCAGACATACGTGCCGCTGAAGAAGCTCTGCGTGAGGCCGAGCAATTTCGACTCATGTTCCCTAATCAGAGTCGGCGGTCTGCCTCTTTCGTCACCGGCAAGTCACCAAGCACCACCATCTTCACCTCCTGTTCCGGTGTCTCCTCGCCCGATCTCTTGGACTCTCGATGCTGGACCTGGGCGCACGATCACGGCCACCTACACTTCGGTGCCGTGTCGTGGTGGTGCACCGTCGGTTGAGCCGTTGCCTCACCGAGTTTTGCCTGGTGTTCGCCCTACGGTGCCGGCTTCGTCCACCTAGTCACCGTGGGTTCTTCTGTACTTGGACATGGAGTTTACTGATGCAGGTGCCAAGAAGTGTTTCGAGCAACGCTTAAGCATGACCCTCCCCGAACCAACTGGTGAGGTGACCGTCCGTACGACGTTGGAGGGTCTCCAAGCGTACTTTGGCTATTCGCATCCTGATCATCCGTATCAGCATCTTCGGAAGCTTTACCCTCTTCAAGCGTGTCTCTTCGACACCGTCGGTTTCGATCCAAGCGTCCCCATCTCAAAGCGTGCTCCGATTGAGATTCGATCTGGGCGAACCTTCGGGGTGACGGCGGTAAGCAAGGTGACCTCGGGTTCGCGTTGTGGGAGCGTCTCCACTGGCTTCCGTTGGCTGACATTAAGCGAGGTCTCGTTGAAGAATCCAAAAAGGTTGGCCACGACACGGAGCGCTTGAAGGAACTGAGAGCTCTGTTGAAGAAGCTCTTCAGTGAGCGCGACCGTCGTGCCGATCGTCTCCGTAACAAATACCGAGAACAGTACATGGCGTAGAGTCGTGACTCGGTTTCCTCTGGTACCTCCGGCGCGCCGTTCATTCGTCCTGAGTTGATTTTGGAGCCGTCAAAGCCATGGTACCCGATCGAGAACTTGCCGTTCGCACCTCGGACTTCCGACTGGCATTCCGAAGATCCGGCTCTCGATGCTCGTCAACGCTGGCGTACTGGATGGATGAATGCGCCGCATCAGCACCCTTACAACACCACGTACTTCCCGTGCCAGTGTGATCCGGAGCTTTTCAATCCTCGTGGTACGCGTTTCGTGGAAGTGTATCGAAGCGTGGTTGTTGATCCGTCTCTGGATGTCAATGAGTTTATTCCGACCTGGCGTTTTGTTTGACTCGCCACCGGTTACTCCACGTCCCGCTCCGGCTGCTGCTCCTGTTGAAGCTGGTGCCGAAGATTCGCAAGGTCCGGCTGCAGCTCCAGCTGCTGAGGCTCAGGTTCCTGATGAAGAGGAGAAGGAGAGTGGTGACTCGACTTCGTTGGCACCCGTGGCCCCCGCGGCCAGGCAATTGGAATCGCTTTGAATCCTCGCTGCATGTTCCACGATGTTCTCCAGCATCTCAGCTAACTGTTGAGGGGTTCCGCGTGATTTCGTTTTCAGTGGTCGCTCCTCGGCCGGCATTCATGTTTTCTTATTCTTAATCCACTTCCACAGCGTAATCATGCTCATGTTGTTCTTCAAATGCATATACAATTTGTTGTTGCAGTAACGTTCTTCGTCTGTTACCACAGGCTGCATCGCCCTGTGGTCAGTTCATACGTGATCAAGTCACGCTAGTCTTCGTCAGCCACTTGCGCCATCTGCAGTTGATTCTCGCTCTTCTTGGCTCGCAAATAGTCGTACAGCAGACCTCCACATGACAAGTTTGATGATGGTTCCCAAGTTGTATCTTCATAGCCCACCCACTTGACTTTGAAACTCGCGTACAGCACGCTCCGTGCTCGTCGTTAGTGGTGTTCTGTCGTCGAGGATGGCCTCGACTTCATATTCACCGGCAACTTGATCTGGTTCCCAGCTGTCCTCAGGCAGTAGTTCCTCATCGAAGTCGAGTCTTGCTTCATTAGTCGCGTCAAGTACCAACCGAGTGTTCGGTCGACTGTTGAATTCGTTGACAGCCTTGAGTCTTGACACATGCACTACTGGGTAAAAGCGATACCCACTTCGATCAGGCAGTTCCAGCTCGTACGCAAACTCTTCCACCTTGCGCTTGATCCGAAAAGGTCCATGCCATCGGTGAGCTAATTTCTTCGTCAAGCCCGGTTTGACGCGTTCCATGTACAGCCACGCCCGGCTCCCAATCTCAAAAAGAGATCTCGATGGAGCTCTTGCAGGATCTTCCATCTCTTCCGAAGCTTCTGGAGGGTACGCCGAGTCTTCATTTCCACTTGGTTGAGGTACAGCAGCTTTTTCCAGTCGACTCAGAGCATCATTATGCTTTTTAGCCCTTCGCTCCTTTTCTACGGCCTGATAATCCTTGGCCATAGTGAGGGCGACCTCATGTTGTCGACTGATCTCACGCCGCCGCGCCAGTGCGTCAGACTGCTTGCCGAGTCCTCGTTTGAGTGATGACGACATTGCCCTCAACGTCGACTGCGCGTCCCAACCATGAACGAGGTAGAACGGCGTTTCCTTCCTCGTAGTGTCTTGAGAAGT
>NW_003303681.1:639725-642322 GCF_000142945.1 Phytophthora infestans T30-4 | reverse complement strand
GGGGACTTCGTAGGACGCACCTTTGTACGGATGGATCCGGACAAGGGACAAACCATCAAGGACTGGCCAGTACCACGAACACAAGAGGGACTTCACAGCTTCCTTGGGTTGACTGGTTACGTCCAACGATTTTGTCCAGACTACGCAGCATTTACTGCAACAATGTTCACTCTCTTGAAGAGGAAGAACAAGAGGAACGCGAAGATCCAATTCAATGATGAGCTGTTGAAGAATTTCAAGAAGCTGAAGAGGCGACTGTGTAATCCTCCAGTGTTGCACCTCCCTAACTTCAGCCAGTCCATGCATCTGCGCACTGATGCGAGCAAATTCGCTGTTGGTGGAGTATTATTCCAAGTCGTGGACGGAGTTGAGCGACCCATTGCGTATACCAGTCGAAAGATGAAATCCGCGGAGCTCAACTATCCAACACAGCAGCAGGAGCTACTTGCTATCGTACACGCGCTAGCAGCTTTTCGAATTTACTGCTTGGACAAACCACCGATCGTCGAGACGGATCACAAAAGTCTCGAAGGGTTGTTCACACAGAAGATGGCGAACCGCCGATTGGCTAGGTGGTACGACATTCTAGCTGAGTACCAACCCACGTTCTCGTATCTTCCAGGTGCGAAGAACGGCATCGCGGATGCATTGAGTCGCAGACCTGACTTGCAGCCAGATACGAAGTATTTCCATGACCTGAGTGTGTCCAGCTTCAACGCCACATCCTTCAGTATTGCTCTTAGTCAAGTGTCTACAGATTCAGAGCTTCTGAAGCGGATCAAGGGTGCTTACGTCAAAGATCGAGATGTCCAGACAATCCGGGCAGCAATCCAGCGACGTACAAGCACCTCAAAGTCAAAGGAAAAATACACCAGCACCACAAGCTATACCGATACTATTCGGAGGCAAACGGCTTGCTGTAGGACCAGTCTCCGGTGGATGACCATCCTCGAATCGCTGTTCCCAACGATGTGAAGTTGAGACAATCGATAATCAAGGAGAGTCATGACACCAACTACAGTGGCCATCCTGGTGCCGAGCGAACGTACTTGACGTTAGCACGACGCTGGTACTGGTCCAAGATGCTCAAGTCGATCCAAACGTTCATTGCTGACTGCGAACCATGTCGACAAAACAAGCCAAGGCTAACAAAGCCTCCTGGCTTACTCGAACCATTGAGTATTCCCGATGAGCGCTGGAGATCGATCTCCATGGACTTCATAACGGATTTGCCTAGAACGAAGCGTGACGTTGATTCGATTTGGGTCGTCGTCGATCGACTGACCAAGAGATGCCACTTTGTGCCGACAACAAAAGGTAACAGCCGAAGGCGTTGCCCGTCTCCTCATCGACAGCATTTGGAAACTTCACGGTATGCCGACAAATATTGTATCCGACCGAGATAGAAAATTCGTGTCTGCGTTTTGGCAACACGTCTTCAAGTCTATCGGCACGTCACTCAGCATGACAGTAGCACACCGGGCCCAAGGCGACGGACAAACTGAGCGAATGAATCGAACGCTCGAAGAGTATGTTCGATGCTTCGTCAGTCCACGTCAAGACGACTGGGACATTCACTTAGCGAACGCTGAGCTTGCTATCAACTCAACGGTGAGCTCCAGAACTAAGCTCGCACCGTTCGAGGCGGATCTAGGGTATATTCCGCTGAATCCGCTACAGCTTGCAGCGGAGCAGCTCGATACGGTTACAAGGAGTCGTCGAGGCGCTGAGTTTCACGAGCGCCAAGCAGCTATTCTTTTTCGCTGCCGTGAAACACTTGCTCAAACGCAAGAGCGAATGCGTGATGTTTACGACAAGAACCGACAAGAACAAGTCTTTGCGGTTGGCGACCGTGTGTACTTGAGCACCAAACACTTGGACCCCAAGCACACTGGTCTGCCAGCATCCACTAAGTTCGGTCCGAAGTGGATTGGACCTTACTCTGTTGTGCGGAAGATACACAACCATGCTTACGAACTTAACATTCAAGCTGGCAACAAGCTTCACCCAGTATTCAATACGGGTTCGCTGAAACCGTACAGCGAGTCGACACGCTTGTCGCGACCCAACGAGGTTGTACTGGCTGATGGAAGTATCGGCCAGATCGTCAAACGCTTGGTGAAGAAGATGACACACAAGCGACGGACCCAATTCCTTGTGGAGTGGGTGGGAGAAGAGAAGCAGACCTGGGACCCGTTGAAAACTTGTCACAAGTCCTAGACCTAATAGTAGAGTTTGAGACTGCAATGCGCAAGAAACGAAGGAGAAGATGAAGTAAAATCAACTTAAGGGGGGCTCAAAGACCTACATGTATCCCGTACTACATCCCCTCCAAGTTGAAGCTACTGCTGCATCAAGCGTCTCTTCCGGCTACGCGCCGTCTTCGTAGTGCGTTTGCCGTGGCGACATTTGTACACAAGCTGAAGCTGAACACGACTAGTCCACTTTACACTCTCAATCCAAAGGTAGTACGAGAGAGGAGACACTGCCATCGGTGGATCGTGGTCAGCCAAGTCCCTTCGAGGCGGCAGGCGAGCATTACGCCAGTCCGCAACACGAAGAAACACTGATCCATTCATCCTGGCGGCTCCCAGGTG
>NW_003303681.1:632475-639418 GCF_000142945.1 Phytophthora infestans T30-4 | reverse complement strand
GCCGCTAAATGAGCCATCTTGCTCAATCGGTCTACAAAGACCACTATACCTGTGTTTCCCGCCTTATCCTTGGGAAGGCCAAACACAAAGTCCATACTCATGGACTGCCAGCATCCCTTGGGGACAGGCAAACTCGCCAATGGCGCTGCCGTGCTCGGCGCGGACTTTGTCCGTTGACACGTCTCACACGTGCGTACATAGGTGCCGACCCACTTATACATCTTGGGCCACCAGTACATCGAGCTCACCGAGCCATAGGTCTTCTCCCGACCTAAGTGCCCGCCCACGGGCGTATCATGAACCTCATAGAGGATTCGATACTTTAGATCCTCATCATGAGGAACGACTACACGAGGGTTATCCTCAGCGTCGGTGCTGTAGTACAGCAGGCCGCCATCGAGTGAGTATCGATGCAGCCTCGCGCGTAAGCGCCCAGACAATTCCTTGTCAGAGTCTTTAAACTCTTCGCTCCCAAGAGCCCGTAGCAGCGCTACGCACATGTCGTCTTGTGCATACGCTCCGCGTATCAAGTCAGGCACTGACGACGTCACTGTCGTGACATGAGCTAACTCGTAGTCCGGCCTGCGCGAGAGCGCATCGGCCACTACATTAAGCCGCCCTGGCTTGTACTTCACCTCGAAGTTATACTCGGCAAAGAAGGAAAGCCATCTTGCCATTCTCTGAGAGAGATGAGGCGACTGTGTCGCAGTGCGTAACGACGCATGATCAGTAAAGATCACAAAAGGCTTAGAGCCTAGCAGGTGTACCCTGAATTTGACTAGAGCATACTTCATTGCAAGTAGCTCTTTGTCATGAACTGGATAGTTCTTCTCTGCAGCTTTGAGCTGGCGAGACTCAAACGCGATCACGCGTTCACGCCCTTCGGCGTCTGCTTGTAGTAAAGCACAACCGATTGCAAAATCGGAGGCGTCACAGACGACGCTAAACGGACTATCCGGGTCCGGTAGCGCAAGGATCGGAGCCTGGAGAAGGCTCTCCTTCACAGCCTCAAAGGCTCCGTCGTGCTCGACGTTCCAGCACCATGGTGCGTCCTTCTTAAGGAGATCTGATAATGGCCGAGCCATCTCCGCGTAGTTCGCACTGTACTTGTGCAAGTAATTGGCTAAGCCTAGCCACTTGCGTAAGTCTTTTTGGTTCTTGGGAACCGGCCAGTCCACGATGGCCTTGACTTTGGCAGGATCTGCCCGTAAGCCACGCTTCCCAATGAAGCACCCGAGGAAAGGTATCTCCTCCGCGCCAAAGACGCACTTGTCCAAGTTGGCATACAACTTATTAGTGCGCATGCACTCGAGCACCGCTCGCAAGTGGTCAATGTGGTTATCCACGTCTGACTTTCCGTGCTCGGCACGACTATGGACGAATATATCGTCAAAGTACGTTTGAGCGTACGCCCGGTGGGGCCTAAACAGCTGCGTCACAAGATGATTGAACGTTGCTGGTGCGTTTGACAGCCCCTGGGGCATCACCAGCCACTCCCAGAGCATACCGCTCGGAGTACTCACCGCTGTCAGCGGAATGTCGCTCGCTCTCATGAGCAATTGGTAGTAGCCATCGACCAAGTCGAGCGCGCTGTACAGCGTACAGTCTACCATGTTGTTCTGCAGAACATCCTTGCGAGGAATCGGCGTTTGCGCCGGGATAGTGGCCGCATTTAGCTTGTTAAAAGCATGAACAATGCGCCACTTGCCGTTCGGCTTTCTGACACAGAACGTGGGTGTCGAGTGCGGAGACTTACTCTCACGCACCATCCCTGCCTCGTGCTTCGCACGGAAGAATGCGTCAATGACGTCACACTGCTCTCTCGGCAAAGGCCATTGCCTTGTTACGCAGTATTTGGTTCCAGGAACCAGGTCAATCTCATGACACACGCCTCGATCCGGAGGCAGGCCCGTCGGTGGGTCTTTTGAGACAACGTCTCCATAATTCTTCACCACCGGGTTGAAGGGATCCGAAGGATCTTTGAGGATCGCCGATCCACTTCTTGCGCTCAGCGCCTTCTTGGTGTCCTCTAGGACCGCGTCGTCCACGACGGATGAGGAGTTCAACTCCTCCTCAGGTCCCAGCAAGACCACCTCGGCTAGCTCGCCTGCCTTTAAGGCTTCGCCAAACTCGGCAGTGGACATCTCGTCCAGCTCTAGCAGAGCATCTGCAGCGGGCAGAGTATCAAGGCTGATATCGCCTTCTACCTCCCCCGTCACTCCGTTCACGAGTGTATACAGCTGTTCACAGCAATCACGTGGAGCATCACCGCTCGTCACGTTGGACACATCGTCCGACGTCGAAGACGTCACAGACGCCCTGCGTCTTCTTCTCCTCTCCCTCCGCGACCGAGCCCGGCCGGATGAGGGCGGTGTGGCGACATCTCCGTCACCACCACCGGGTGCAGCAGCACTATCACTCCTCGAAGAGGATACAGTGTCTCGCAAGACACTCGGCTGAAAGCCAAGAGGTTCTTGACCTTCACACAGTGAACTAGGTGTCACTTCACCTGCATCTCCTGGGCCACGCCCATGATGCCTCGACTCGCAGTCGACCGCGACCTTCGGGTCACGCAGCGGTAGGTCATCGACCAGATTCATACCACTCAGTGGATTACGCGCCACTCTGCGCTCGTCCTCACCAGGACCCAGCAGCTGGTCATTGACCTGACCTGCACCGCTCCGCGGATAACGTGCCGCACCACGTACGCCCTCAGGGCAAACAGCAACCTCGTTGCTAACAATTTCGGACATACCAATGTCCAGCACTACGGCCGCCTCGGCCTCGTGCTCGCGCCAAAAGCGCTTCTGCTTCCTAGCAGAGGTGGGTTCATGACTCACCAAAGCTCCACTAGGAGCGGGGTGCGACGCACCCAGCGTTTTCGACTTCCAGTCGATCCATGGCTCATGACGTTCCAGCCATGCCATGCCAAGGATGAGGTCATACCTCGCATCCAGGTCTAAGACCAAACAGCGTTCCACGCTATGAAGTTCTCAAACTTCACTCCAAGGTCGACAGAGCCTTCGACACAGTTACCAGTGTCCCCGTCGCGAGACGGACAGAGATCGTATCTCTCGTTGGCACTTCCAGTGCCTCAGCATACAGCTGACTCCCTTCCAGGGTGGAGCGACGGGCGTAGTTTCCCGAGGCTCCCGAGTCAATCAAGACTCTTTATGGCTTTGCAAAGCCCTTCACGTTCGCTTGAACGACCAGCAAGCCCGGCTTGCACACACTCTTTTCGTAAGAGAGCTCAGCTCTCTTCGGGGCTGAGCCCCGTTGCCCTCTACCGCCTCGAGGTACAACAGAGCTCAGTTCTTCCCCAGTAGGCCGCCCCGCGCCTACTGGGAAATGCCGTTTCCCGGCGATGACCCGGAGGGTTGGCTCGCCGGAGCCACGCGCTTCTTGCGCAGAGGGCAATATGCCCTCAAGTGCTTAGTGCTATTGCACACAAAGCATCGGCGGATGCCGGCACGCTGCTCCGCAGCAAGAAGCTCCGCTTCTTCATCTTCAGCATAGCTGAGGTCCATCGGCTCTGGACCGCTCGAAGAGCTTGCGCTACTAGCGCTCCAACCAGGTCGAGCCGACCTGAAGTTGTGCTCGGCATTTAATGCCACATTCACCGCCTCTTCGAAAGAGTTAGGGTGTACACGGAACACTTCCGTTCGAGCTGCGCTCACACGAAGTCCCTCCATGAACACGGTCACACTGACCAGTTCCGGAAGAGGGTCCGCCGCCATTCCGGCGATAAGAGTTCTCAACTCTTGGACATAGTCCAATAACTCCTTCTTACCCTGGCGGGTCGCAAGGAACTTCGACCGGACACGGTACGCCTGATTAGGCGGCGCGAACACGCGCGAAAGCTGTTGCTTCAGCTGATCCCAAGTGGGAAATGCAGCGTCAACAGACGTGCCGCACGTTAGTGCCCATTCGCGAGCGCGACCTCCAAGCCTGGAGATAGCCAGCGCCACGCGCTGATGCTCAGACTGGAGCAGGGCCGATCCCATGGCCATCTCGACCTCACGGGTCCAGAGAAGGAGATTCTCTCCATCCTTCCCCTCGAAGGTTTTTACGCTCACCATGAGCGGTTTCAGTCTCATAGACTCTTCACGCGTCATCGACGCCGCCGCCGTTGCGGCGCTCATCTTCTCTTGGACATGCTCCAAGAGCGCGTTCTCGTAGCGGGAGAACGATTCCAGCCTGGCAGTGACCGCCTCTGGACCTTGCGATGCAAGATAAGCCACACCCTCCGGGCCAAGCAAGGACATAAGCTTAGTAAGCGCGTCCTGCTGCGCCGGGGGCAAATTCGCGAACACGGGGTGTTCCATCCTCGCAGAGTATATAGTCAACCGACTCAGGAGCGAATTTGACTACAAGTGCTACCAAGTGCAGCGGGGCTGCCGTAGCTTTAGCGTCAGAGGAAGACGTTCGACTCAAAGAGTCACTGATACTAAGTTCCTTATCCAAAGGACACTTACAGCCCAAGAGCAGGACTCAAAGTCAACACCTTAACTTTTATGCTTCAAAACCAGAAGTGTTTTATTTACTATTATTGCGGTTAAGCCGCCTAGGGGTAAATGTATCTCTTTAACTATCTAGCATAGTTAAACCTAATCAAATGCATAACGTGTGGCTTTCAGCCAACGTACTGAGAGACCTTGTTAGCTCTCCAACTTATGTACTGAGAGTTTGTTAACTCTCCGGGTACTTCGTACCCCTGTGTGTTCCACACCATGTAACCCCGTTACACAGCGAGTCTTCAAAGTGGAAAACTTTCGAAAATTTCGTTGTTGATTACGGCTCACCAGAGTGCAATTATGGTAATATGGCAGTGATGACTCGGCGACAGACGAACGCCAAGAATCACGTCAGGTTTGCAGATGAACACTCGGAGGATGAATCAAAGGCACAAGAACAGCATGAAGAACGACGAGAGACGTCCACCGAAGATTCAATCGGCAAAGATTTGCCAGACCATCCTCACAAGACTGTATCAGCGGTATTTCCCAATGCGGAAGATGTTGACCCGGTAGCGATACAGCGGGAACGACGCAGACGGATACTGGTGGCACAAGACGAGGAGCAGAAGTGGTTTAACATCAAGAAGGTGCTTCAAGGCAAAGCAAAAGAGCTGAGTTACAAAGAAGCTCGAGATGCTTGGAAGTACGCTGACCGATTCGTGCTATCAGAAGACGGCGTGCTTCACTATCTTGGATTGAATCGTCGGTACGACCACGGTTGGCAAGTAGAGACCAAGCTGCGGCTGGTACCGACAACGATGATGCAAGAGGTCTTGCAGAGCTGTCACGACTCGCTGGAAGGAGGACATCAAGGTGTGGTGAGAACGTTCCATCGCGTTAAGTCCGATTATTATTGGATCGGCTTGTACGCTGACGTGGAGAAACATGTGAAGTCATGTCCAGATTGCAGCTCGAGTAAAAGCCGTCCGCAGCTTCGTGGATACTCACCCGGCAACGTTCTAGCCGAACGCCCTTTCCAGATCGTCTCGATGAATTTTGTGATCCCACTACCGAAATCTCGCAGGGGCAACACGGCGTTGCTCCTATTTCAGTGCTCGTTCACGGGATTCGTTATCGCCAAAGCTATGTCGGATACGACTGTGCTGAGTGTTGCCCAAGTGCTCGAAGAATGTGTATACCGACGGTTCGGAGCCCCATCGTTAATATGGCACGACCGCGACCCACGCTTCATGAGCGAAGTTTTTCCAAACGTTGGCAGAAATGATGCAGTCAAGATCACAAGTTGGATGCTGGTTCCCAAGTTGGATCTTCATAACCAACCCGCTTGACTTTGAACTCGCGTACAGCACGCTCCGTGCTCGTCGACAGTGGTGTTCTGTTGTCACGGATGGCCTCGACTTCATATTCACCGCCACCTTGATCTGGTTCCCAGCTGTCTTGAGGCAATAGCTCCTCGTCGAAATCGAGTCTTGCTTCATTAGTCGCGTTTAGTACTAACCGAGTGTTCGGTCGACTGTTGAATTCGTTGACAGCCTTGAGTCTTGACACATGCACTACTGATTAGAAGCGATACCCACTTCGATCTGGTAGTTCCAGCTCGTACGCAAACCCTTCCACCTTGCGCTTGATCCGAAAAGGTCCATGCCACCGATGAGCTAACTTCTTCGTCAAGCCCGGTATGATGCGCTCCATGTACAACAACGCCCGGCTCCCAATCTCACCAAGAGATCTCGGTTGGGCTCTTGCAGGATCTTCCATCTCTTCCGAAGCTTCTGGAGGGTCCGCCGAGTGTTCGTTTCCACTTGGTTGAGGTACAGCGGCTTTTTCCAGTCGACTCAGGGCATCATTGTGCTTTTTAGCCCTTCGCTCCTTTTCTACAGCCTGATAGGCTTTGGCCATAGTGAGGGCGACCTCATGTTGTCGATTGATCTCACGCCGCCACGCTAGTGCGTCAGCCTGCTTGCCGAATCCTCGTTTGAGTGATGACGACATCGCCCGCAACGTCGACTGCGCATCCCAACCATGAACGAGGTAGAACCGGTGTTTCCTTCCTTGTAGTGTCCTGAGAAGTATTAATAGCGAATACCAGCTTCTCTGCGATTTCGTCCCAATCTTGCTGTAGAGGTGCTTCCGCGTACACCCGTACGGAACTTATCACCGACTTCCCCGAGCGTTCCTGCTGTCCATTAGCCTGTGGCCGATAGCTCAAAGTCGCTCGTCATGTGGAGGTCTGCTGTACGACTATTTGCGAGCCAAGAAGAGCGAGAATCGCCCGCCCGCTCGCGCAAGTGGCGGACGAAGACTAGCGCAGATGAAAGACATAGAAGGTAGAAATCCAGGCAGGTATAGGCTTAAATATCAATACAGTCCTCAATTTGCACAGTAACACGCAAGTGCCTTCCCGCCCTCAAGAACCGGAACTACATTGGCCTCTAAGCTCCGTGAAGGTTGGGAATTGCGAATCT
>NW_003303681.1:628897-630816 GCF_000142945.1 Phytophthora infestans T30-4 | reverse complement strand
GTATTGTTGTGGGAACGTCCAAACTACATTTGTAGCTAGAGTTCACGTGGGAATTCCAACACCACACTACTCATGAAGTGTCTGCAGTCTTCAAGGCAAAATTGAGACCATGGCTCATAGGACCGTTCAAGGTGGTGGCCAGGAAGGGCCTAGCGTATACGCTTAACCTTCCAAAGAAGATGCGCACGCGTCCGGTCTTCTACGTTGAGTTGCTCAAGCCGAATCAGGACCCTACTCAGGTGAGCGCGGAGGCGTTGGCGCCAACGGTGGCTGGCCCACGACAGGCTGCGCAACAGCGGGAGGCCGAACCACGGCAGGCTGGACGACAGCAGGTGGCGGGTCCACAGGACGCAACAGCAAGTCGAACTGACCTTGCAGCTGAGCGACTTAACACCCAAGGTCCGCGACTCGGTTCTGAACCGACTGTGGTTGTTTAAACCAGTTTACACGGTGCCCATCGATCATCTGCAAGGCGACTGAGGGAGTCAGCCGTATCGTGAAGATGCTGGTTCAGAGAGCCCACACGCTGCTCCAGCGCGAACACATCGCTGTGGGCGCAGGCGAGAGTCCAGCTGAAGCTCCGCCTCCTCCAGCTCTGCTCGACGAGCACGGCGAGCTTCACTACCACGTGGAACGCCTTGTGGCGAGGCGCAGGCGTCAGGGACGTACGCAGAACCTTGTGAAATGGAGGGGTTATCTTCACTCACAAAACGCTTCGGAGTTTGAAATTGACCTCCGGCAGGACTGCCCTGACGTCGTCGACGCTTTTGATCGGGCACATCCACTGCATCGCCGCTACGGCGTACGATCATGTCGTCAGGCGCTGAGCGCTTCCCGCCGCTAGAGCGCGGGGATGACAGGTCGGTGGCTGAGCTCAGGCTCCGACCAGTTGTTGTAGCAGCTGGCTCGTAGGAATGAGCGGCGCTCGCAGCATGAGTGGGAGGCGGTGACGCCTCGTGGTGAGGGGACAGGGTCCCGAGCGTTGACGGCGTGTTTTCGACTTAGCGAAGTCTAAGCGCAAACGTCTTTTAAAACGAATAACGGTTTCAGAGACTTGCTCGAAGAGCATTATAGGAGCGGAGCCGTCGAGCGCTCTCCACCCAGCTTCATAGTTGTGCTTCGTAAGCACGCTGGGATTCGCCAGGGTGAGAACAACCGGAATGGTTCGCCTCGAGGGAACTGGTTGACGATTGAGCTGCATTTGCAGTCGCGCCTGATACTTCCGAGGAGTTGTGACTTGTGGAGTCAAGTATCGCTCTCGGAGCCGATGCCGCTGTACTTGCTCATCAGCAGTCGAGGCCGTAGGCCCACATGTGTACGTGTTCAGCGGCTGCTGCGCTTCGAGGCGGGCCGCTTCGGCAGGGTTCCGCGTCTGGAAACAACTGGTCAGACCACAGATCGGAGGGACTGTGAGCGCTGCTCATTGGACAACTGACGGCCTTTGGCCTCGTCCAGGTCATTCGTAATGCCGTTGTGATCGTATCGATCTTCCTCGTCGTACCGCGACGATAGCGGTGGCGCATCGCGCAGCGCGCGAATCGGATTCGAACGCTCAGAGAACGGATGCGATGTCCGCAGGTCTCTTCTTGTCGGAGATCGCGCCGCCGAGCGGTTAGACCTCACCGAGGCTGCTGGAGAAGACGCGGCACCGGTGTGCGACCTCGGAGAGGTTGGTTCGAAGTGGGACTCGCTACCCATAGCCTCGTCGCAGTCGATTTGGCCCTCTTCAAGTTCCCGAGAACATAACATCGCTACCTCTGGGCAGCGCCCGGCAGCTCTGACGAACTTTGAGGTTTGCTCTAATTCATGTTGACGGCTCATGGAGCGTTGTCCCGTGTCGACGACGATACCGCTTGGTTGTATTCCGCCACGGAAGGAGAAAGAAGACGCTCTTTGGAGTAGTTTGCGGACCCAGTTTG
>NW_003303681.1:618810-628693 GCF_000142945.1 Phytophthora infestans T30-4 | reverse complement strand
GTTCTCATCTTAGCACTATTGCTGCCGGAAATTTACTTGGATTATGTATGGTAAATATCCCACAGTAAAATGTAAAGCATGCATATATGCTGAGTTTTACGCCGCACCCGCAGCAAATTATATCATATTGCTTGGGTTTACCAAAAAAAATGCAAATGTTGTAGTAAATCCAAGCAATATGCTTGGTTTTCCGCAAACCACATGATTCGTTCAAAAAAAATCCTCACACTTTGGTTGGATAAATAGTGTATAACCAAGCATATTGCAGGGTATTAGTGGCAACGATAGCAATAGGGTTACCGTATTCCTTATGCGATTGGCAACAGTCATATTCTTGAGGTGGACCAGCCTTTCTGCCAGCATAAAAGATACCTGCATAGAAAATTTATAACATGTTCAAAATTATATTTGTCGCCAAGCACATAAAGCGCGACGACACGAAATTTAAATTATTTTGATTGGCTGCTGGATGTGTCGCTAATGACCGATCGTCGCCAATCACAGACGGAATACGGTAGTGGGGGAGAGTGTAACGGGGTTACATAGTGTGGACCACACAGGGGTACGGAATACCCGGAAAGTTCACAAACTCTCAGTACATAAGTTGGAGAGTTAACAAGGTCTTTCAGTACGCTGGCTGAAAACCACACGTTATGCATTTGATTAGGTTTAACTATGGTAGACAGTTAAACCAATACATTAACCCCTAGGCGGCTTGGCTGCAATAAATAGTAAATAAAATACTTCTGGTTTTGAAGCATAAAAGTTAAGGTATTATCTTTGAGCCCTGGTCGTGGACTGTAAGTGTCCTTCGGATAAGGAACTTAGTATTAGTGACTCTTTGAGTCAAACGTTTTCCTCTGACGCTAAAGCTACGGCAGCCCCGCTGCAGAATTGAGCTCACGTTCAGCGAAACGGGGGTCCGGCCGGTTGTCTGGAGGGACCGAATGTAACGGAGTACGTAGCCCTAAGTGTACCCTGGTTACATGAAGTGTGACACGTCACATGTCAGAAGTATGACACGTCATACTTCGGGATATTTGGTACACAAAGTACCAAGGTCGTTCAAAGCCAACCATTGGTTAACGACATTGCATTTCTATGGGTGACTTATAGTTTGTATTCAACCCCAGCTTTATCTACCTATAAATATACTTAGTTTATATTCTATCTTAATTAGGTCACTTCGCTCTCTTTTGAATAAAGAGGGGACCTGTGAGCTGCCGTTCACTGAGAGTTTGTATACTCTCGGAAGATAACTTCCTCTAGCTCAAGGTGCTGTGTGACCCCGTCACACTTGGTAGCACTCGTTGTCAATCCACACCACCGCGGGTAGACTACCTGAACCTCTCCGGAGCTCGTTGCCATGGACATGAACGACTTCTCCCATATGAACGACTCTCAGTTCGAGTCGGTTCGGAAGATGGCAGGCATCTTCGGGATGGAGGCCCTGCAGAGCCTGGTGGTCTCAACACCAACCGAGCAGCTCGAGCGCGTATATGCGTTCGACGCGTACGAGCAGGGCCTCATCGCGCATGTGCGGGAAAAGCTGCAGGCTCCGGCGGCGGAAGCAAATCTGCCTCACCCGAAGCCAATACGGCTGAAGGTTAAGCCGTATGAAGGAAAGGAAGGCGAGAACCTTCACTTCTGGGTCTGAGAAGTAGGGCTCGCGATGGACGCAGCTCTGATCTCGACCGAGCAACTTAGTGTTGCTTTTGCACTCTCCAACCTTAACGGCCGTGCTAAGAGTTAGGTGTACACACGGGAAGCAACATCCCCTGGATGTTTCACATCCTGGGCTCAGCTGTGTAAACAGCTCCGAGCCGCGTTCCTCCCGGCGAACTACGAGTACCGCCAGCGAGTACGTGCAAGAGATACGTGAGCTCACGGTGTCCCTAGTGGGATACCCACTCAACGAACACATCAAGATGACTGTGTTCATGGACGGCCTTCGAGTGGGCCCCGCACGCACTCAGCTGGTCCGGGTGCAGTCAAGCACCCTTGAAGAGGCGATTCAAGTGGCTCTTCAAGAAGAGTACATCCATCGCCAGGCGCTTACGCCGGCCTCAGCGTGGCCTGGGAGTTCCTTGTCGGCTCCCGGTCGAACAAGCCCCAACGGACCAGTTCCCATGGAACTCGGGTCCGCCGAACAGCGTGACATCCGCTGCTTCGGTTGTGGGAAGATGGGCCACTTCAAGCGCGACTGTCCCGCGGGAAGACTCCGCAGACGGTCTTTCCCCAAGACCGTCCTCAAGGGTCGCTGGCAGAAGCCAGGATCCCGGGGACAGGGGAACACCGGGAACCAGTAGGGGCGGGGTGCCCTACTGGGGAAGAACTAAGTGTTTGTGATTGGTGCGTACCACGAGGACTTAGCCCCTGAGAGGCTTCGCACTTTCGAATCGGCGAAGAGCAGCGGCGGGTTGCTCGTAGTACACGGATGTGTACGGGGATACGATCATCCCTTTAGAATCTTGATCGATTCTGGGGCGTCGAAGAATTTCGCACGCCGCCAGACGGTTGCTCGTAACAGCAACAAGTTGTCCGATGCTTTGAGAGAAAGCAAGGGCAACGGGACGGTGTCAGTGCGACTGGCCGACGGGAAGGTCGTCACTGTCCCCAACGTCCAAGTGGATCTGGCCGTCAAGTTTGAAGACTTTGACAGCCTCGAACAGTTCAATGTTCTCGATATGGATCCATATGATATGATCCTGGGCATGCCCTGGCTTGAGAAGCACGAGCCCTGGATCGACTGGCGAGGCAAGTGTGGTGTTGGAAATTCCACGTGAACTCTAGCTACAAATGTAGTTTGGACGTTCCCACAACAATACGTCTACTAGGATAGTAAATCATCGTTCGGGCTGACCTGAAGACCCCAGTTCTGCCCTTGCACCGGGACAAACTGGACCTTGTAAACTACTTATATAGGCCAACCAGTAAAAAATAAGAACACGCTACTAGCCCGAGCAAAGCTAGTAGGTGTTATGAATCCTCTTGGTCCCAACAGCGGACGGGTACCAGGCACGGGTAAGCCTTTTACGAGGTCACCGAGAGTTCAACACTCGGTTGGAAGAATAAAAAGGGAGGCAGTTCAAGCACTCCCAGTCGTGCAAGTAGGCAACAATAAGACGTCACGTAAAACCTCCCGGTAGTAATCGGCCAATACACAAAGTCTCTTGGCCTTGCCGAACGAGCCCTCGCTACAAAGCTTCGAGTTCACCGACAGGCATAGCACACTCAAACAAGCTTGACCAGACGCTTACCTTGAAGCCGGACGTCGCTATGTGTGCTTGAGTGGAAATTCTGTTCTGTATTTAAGCTTACCCTTTCGGGTCTATTCCTAAAAGGAAGTTCTAATCATGTTTACAAATATCAAGTGAACTATGATCCGTTATGGACCTTCTTGCACGCCAAGCATCGTCTGTACCGTCGCATGAGCATATTAAAAAGCTATCGCCCTGTACCAGACGGTGAACGTGCCTTCAAAGGATCGCGGAGTCTTCCGCGAACTCATCCCAACCGCCACCGAGGGTTCGTACCGTAGATGGTCAGTTCTTGGTCGCTGAATGCGAATCCGGCCAGTCCATTATTAATAATAAGGACAGCTTGGATTCAGTGACATATGGACCGTATCCAATATTCGTTGAATCGTCGGTAGTGACGCCGTTGAGTCTCTTGCACCTTGGAGTCACCGTACATCACATGACCGACGGTTCGTCGCTTGAACATCTTGGGCGGTGTCACGTCTTTGTCGACGGGTGATAATCCACAACTACGGAGAAATCACTACACCACAACTGCCCCTGTCGCAATAGAAGCCATGGCACTGGTGCCCGTTGTGACGTTTCTTCATTCTCCAATTCACCATCCCGTCACCGTATGTCCAAGCGTTTGAATTGAGCCGTGTCCGACGCGTTTCAGCGTCTCAATCCTCGTCGATGTCGCGAACGTGAACAGCTGGAGGTACGTCAGCTCATCCTTATCTTGAATCATCGGCGCCTTGCTCATCACCACGCATTACTCGTCTTGTTTCTTAGGAGGGCAAGACCGAGGGTTCGAACGCTCTCCTAGCCTGCTACACTTCCCCCCACAGCAGCGTCATCAGCCGGCCCTCCGGCGGTTCCTGCCCCGGACTCTTCACCCCCTGCGGTAGCTCCTGCGGCACTCCCTGTCGTCGCTGAATCCGCGGAGATGGCACCTGCTGCTCCTCCTGCGCCTGCTGGTGGTCCACCACCACTCACCGAGGATTCGCTGCGCGCCATGCTGGCTGAAAGTACGGAGGCATCGGTCGATCACATGATGACCTCGATAATTCCGTACTTGACTGCAATGGCTCGTCACCAAGTGCAGCTCAGCGTAGCGCCTCCTCTCCACGGCGATGTCCACGCTCAACGTCGCCTCGAGACTGCTGTTGGTTTTGATGATGTTCTCGCTGCTGTACAACCTCTTCCTGACGCGATGTCGGCATTACCCCGAACGGATTGCCAACTTGGAGCGTCAGATGCGGTTTGCTCGGTCCGAGGCTGCTGCCGCCGTACGTTCGGAGGCACCCGAAATCATGGCTCGTGAGAGCGCGGAGACGTTCCTCAAAGCTGCCATCGCTGAGATCGCAGCCCTTCACCACAACGTCAAGATTCTCCGCGAGTCGAACGCCAAGAACGACGCCATGCTCGCAAGTGTTCAAGCCACTATGGAGCGACACGCAGAGGATTTGAATCGTCTTCACTGCGAGGTCCAAGCTCGGGACGTCTTCATCAGCACTTTGCAAAAGAAGCTGGCTCGCGAACGTGAGGTGTACAAGTCTTCTATTGGAGCGAATACCGAGCAGACTCGGAAGCTTCATCTCCTTTTGGTCAAGCTTGCCCAGGGCAAGTTTGTTGACAACGACACGCTCAAGGTCCTCGAGAACCAGCAAGACCGTAATACTCGCCTCCTCCAAGTGAATCGCATCCTCCGTGCACACGTGAGTCGGGCCGGGATGGATCCCGAGGTACTGCGTCTGGCTGTTGATGGTACGTTCCTAATGTCGCTCTTTCCACCGTGTGTTCAGCAACTAACGTTCGTTCACAATTCTTCGTGATAGGTCTGACTGCGGGTGAGCTGGACCTGGACGCGCTGGACTTGGATCAAGAGACGTTGGTCGCTTTGCAGCGCATACAGTCTGCTGCCGCGTCTTCGGACGATCCTCACGCTCTTCCTGCAGCTTTGGCCAAGGCCGCTCACCAAGTGGCCCATGGGAAGTCCCACAAGCGCCTTCGACCAGGTGGCGAGGATTCAGACGACGAGTCGGACGACGCTGACGAAGACAAAGCTCCAATCCCAACGGACAAGGCCAGTACTTCGATGGCAGAAGCTGGTCTCGGTGATGCGCCTCCTGCCGACACTTCAACTCCCAAGTCGGCTCGTAGACCGTTATTCGGTCCGAAGGCCTGGAAGAAAGCGGCCCAGAAGAAGCGCAAGAAACCGCGTCCTCACTCTCCTGCTAAGTCGCCACGACGTCATATGAAGACTCGGTCCAAGTGTGTACCATCTTCTCCAAGTATATGGTCGCCACCTCCCACACCACCGTCTTCTTCCACTCCCGCCGTGGTCGACCTCAGCGGCGACCAGAGTGACGTGGACATGGTGGATGCTGGTCCAAGCAGTGTCCCTTCGGTTCAAGAAACTGCCACAGAGTCTTCGGGTAAAGGTGTGGATCTTGGGGATCACAACGATATTCCCGGTCTTCCTGACGCGCCTTCGCCCCCGCCTCAGGGTCCTCCCGATGTGGCCAAGCCACCAGCTTCAACGATCTCTCCTTCTCCAGCCGACATACGTGCTGCTGAAAAAGCTCTGCGTGACGCCGAGCAAATCTGACTCATGTTCGGCTCAAGTGATGAAGGTGAAGAGTCGGACCACACTGTCCCACAAGGCAAGTCTGTTTCGGCGTCTGTTGCGACGTCCAAGACAGTTAAAGTCTCGGGGGTGGTTTCTACAGCAGGGCCTGCCCCTGTTGAAGCTGCTCCACCAGCCTCCGTGTCTTCAAAGCCGGCTCCGATTGTTCCGACAGCTGTCGCACCAAGCGTGTCTTCGCCCGACTTTTCGATGGAGATTGATGATGATGGAAATGCTGATGACGATAGTGGAGATGACGTGGATGATAATGAACCTTCGGTGGATGATTCTCCTGATGCCCCCAGTGGTGGCGGTGATGTTCCGCCACCTACTGATCATTCAAGCACACTCGATGACGAAGATGGCGAAGATTCCGACGGCAACTGGAGCAATCTTGGCCAAGCTCCGCTTACGACTCCACCTCGGCCAAATTCTCTCCGATAGTTACTTCTTTAATCATAGTCGGCGGTCTGCCTCCTTCGTCACCGGCAAGTCACCAAGCACCACCATCTTCACCTCTTGTTCCGGTGTCTCCTCGTCCGTCTTCTTGGACTCTTAATGCTGGACCTGGGTGAACGATCACGGCCACCTACACTTCGGTGCCGCGTCGTGGTGGTGCACCGTCGGTTGAGCCGTTGCCTCACCGAGTGTTGCCTGGTGCTCGCCCTACGGTGCCGGCTTCGTCCACCTTGCTAACGTGGGTACTTCCGTACTTGGACATGAAGTTTACTGACGCAGGTGCCAAGAAGCGTTTCGAGCGACTCTTAAGCATGTCCCTCCCCGAACTAACTGGTGAGGTGACCGTCCGTACGACGTTGGAGGGTCTCTAAGCGTACTGTGACTATTCGCTTCCTGATCATCCGGACCAGCAACTTCGGAAGCTTTACCCTCTTCAAGCGTGTCTCTTTGACACCGTCGGTTTCAATCCAAGCGTCCCCATCTCGAAGCGTGCTCCGATTGAACTTGTCTCAAGATGATCTGGGCGAGCCTTCGGGGTGACGGCGGTAAGCAAGGTAAGCAAGGTGACCTCGGGTTCGCGTTTTGGGAGCGTCTTCACTGGCTTCCGTTAGCTGGTATTGAGCGAGGTCTCGTTGAAGAAGCTAAAAAGGTTGGCCACGACAAGGAGCGCTTGAAGGAACTGAGAGCTCTGATGAAGAAACGCTTCAGTGAGCGCGACCGTCGTGCCGATCGTCTTCGTAACAAGTACTGTGGTGTAGCGGGATCAGCAAAATCTGCGAGATTGCCGGATCCAGCTTACCAACTGCACCCAGACACCGACTAACGGAGGGGGTCCCCCGATGATCCGTGTTCTGCTGAACTTTCCTCACCTTGTGTACCCGTCGGTAGGGCGGGATCTTGCTCTCTCGGTAACTTCCGAAGAGCTCAAGTGGTGAAGCTTGAGCGTCTTGGCGAGACGTGGGGATGGGGTCGAGCAGCAGTGGAAAATCTTCACTCTGCGTCCGTGGATGCTTCCGTATCCTAAGCGAATATTCGAGCTTATGGATCCGGGGCCTAGATCGTGGATCTGGCCGTAGGGTTGCCTTGCGGGTGTGTTCCCTTGCCTTAGTAGTTCCTTTGCGTCGTACTTGCCGCCTCTTGCGACGGGATGTTGAAAGTTGAGAGCCTCTAGGGTGTAACCGACCAAGTAGTAAATTCGGTTAACCTGTCGGATCTGCACAAGTAAAGGAAAAGTTCACTAGGTTGTAGGATCTGGCCAATGTATTATCCCAGTTATCACTACCAACACTAGATTCGCAATTACCAACCTTAAACAACAAAGAAGCTGAGTTTGGGCTGCGGAGAGTTGATCCTGGAGTTTCGCGGTGGTCGCATCTGCTTCCTTTAATTTGTCACCTAGATTGACAATAACAAGTGAATATAGAGTCACTAGCAAAGGCTAAAAGAGGATCCACGTACTTGTGCGGCGAAGCTTGGATTCCAGCTCCGTTTGTGTACGCTTGGCATCCGCCCACTCGGTAGCCGCCTTGTCCCGCTGGAGTTCGCTGTCCGCCAGTTTCGCTTGGATCTCGTCACGCGATCGAGTTATACGTACGAATTCTTCAAGCGCGTAATCTCGTCCGACAGACGCCCTTTCGAGCGACTCCTTGGTGTCTTGCAACTCCTCAGAGAGTTGAGCCAGGGCTACATCCGGCGATGAGGGAGGTGGATTTGGCGCGGGTGACCCTCCACGCGCCGACCCTAAGGCGGATCCGCCATGGGTGGATCCCACATAGTCGTTGGTCACCACCTCCTCCTGGGTCAGACGCAACTCGTCACGGAGACGGTCCAAGCTCACATCCGCAGCTGCCCTAGCAGTCTGGGAATCCTCCAGATCCCGCTCGAGGTCGTGGATCCGGGATTGGAGCTGGTGGATCTCAGATCCAGCGAGCGCCATCTCCCTAAGGAGATGGTCGTTGTCATCTCGCATAACGTCTCGTTGACGGGAGGCGCGATCCAGCCGTCCGGTCAGGTCGCGGATCTCGACCGCCTGATCAGCCAACAGGAGTCGCAGGTCCTGCGACCGAGAGGCCGTACGGTGCTCCCATCCCTGGATCTCCATAGCCTGGTCATGGACTTGGGCCCGCAAGGTCTGAAGTTGGGTAGCGTGTAGGGACGCAGCTTGGTCTTGGGCATCTTGAGCCGTCTGGAGCTCCGCCGTCAGGGTTTGCACCTGATCGGAAAGAGCCTGGGCTAGAACCCGCAGATCCGTGGGCGACATAGAAGACGGACTGACCGGAGGGGTAGTGGATGGGGCCTTGCCCGACGATTTGCCGGTACGCTTGGCGGGAGACCTGTGTCGCGAAGGGGAGAAAGCGGTTGTGGATGCTGGTAATGCACGCCGTGAACGCTGTTGTGCAGCGCCGACAACGTACAGGAGGCGATTGTGGTGAAGTGCTTTTTCAGAAATAAGATAATGGGCCTGACGCGGGGTCACTATCCCGAATCAGCGACAATTTCAAGTGATTAGAGAGGATTTGGGTTGGCTGGCACGGATGCAAGTTGCCTGTGGTGGATTAGCCATGGCGAGCAGCACCACGTGTGAAACGACGATGGATCTGGTATGAGCGATGTACGAGAAGGCAAGATCCACCAAGACTTACCTCGGATCCACCCTTACCTGGATTCACTAAGATGGATATGGGATATACTATACAAGAGTGGATCGAGTGTGGATCCTATGAAGGAAGGATGGTCGGTGCCCTCTGAAGGTGGATCTAGTAGCCACGGCTAATGAAGAGTCAAGATCCACCGCGAGGTACCCCGGATCCCATACTTCCGAGTTCGGATCCAAGGAGGGAGGATCCCGCCTGGAGGGACCTGGATCCAGGGTATAGGGATGATGGATACAGTGGATCTCGAACTTTCGTGGGACAATGGAGATCACAGATGATGTTGGATGATGGGAGAGCTCAGATCGACGACAAGTGTACAATTACAGTGAGGTAGATCCAAGCGACCTGGATCCGGATGAGTGTATCCATAATAGGGTGACCATGATGATTACGTCATATATCCGGTGGATCTGAAGATAACACAGCTGGGATGATGGGTCAAGGGAAGAAGGGACATGCAGCCGAGCCTGGTAAGGGATTTAGCAGATGAAAGACATAGAAGGTAGAAATCCAGGCAGGTATAGGCTTAAATATCAATACAGACTTCTATTTGCACGGTAACACGCAAGTGCCTTCCTGCCCTCAAGAACCGGAACTACATTGGCCGTACGAGCTCCGACTGATCCTGGAGCGCGATCGTGGCTTGTCGGAGCGGGATTTGGCACGTCGACGACTGGCGCTGGTGACAGCTGCCGTTTCGGATCCAATTCCCCCCTTGTCGGGGCCCTCTCAGGCTGCTAGCGTCTCTGCTCTTCTTCCGACTGTAAGTGGGGCGGATTCGTCGGCTGCGAAACGCCCGCGTAGTGCATCTCCCGCTCCTAGCACCGGATCCTTCCGTCCCCATAAGCAGGCCCAAGCTTCCCCGAAAACCAAGCCCAAAACGACTCCGGTCTCTAAAT
>NW_003303681.1:614585-616617 GCF_000142945.1 Phytophthora infestans T30-4 | reverse complement strand
ATAGATGCGCGCGGATCATCTTGGTATGTACAGTACACGTTTCATGGGCAGCACTAGCCGTTCGCCGCCGCTACGCGGCGGAGTGGCATGGTTTGTTGGAGATACGGTAACCTCAAATTTAAGTGCTTCTTGGTGTCGCGTACTTTGTTAACGTCGCTCACCTCAGTAGGTCTTGGCTTCGTGTACCTAACCACTTACCATTCCGTAGTCTCATGTGGACCCGTATAATATCGTGGTTTGGAACGCTTCCGTTACCCCGTACTACAGGTTGGATTTCATGCTCTACAGTGGCCGTCGCTCTTCCGTGATCTTCCTGGCTTCGTGGTTCCCTGCTCATTCGTGGCACACGCTGCTTAGTGATTGTCCTGGATTTGTGGACTCATTTTTTCTCAGTGCTTATTGGTTGTGTGCTAGCCTTTTTGGTCTCATGCGCTCCCCGTAGTACGACCCTCTTTCGTGGCTGCTAGATGTTCCGTGTTCTCAAGGGTTTACGTGGAATCCACAGGTTTCGTGTCCATAATAATTCATGGTCGCGTTCCATTTCTGGTACCCTCGCGAATGAGTGATCTTCCAATGTTTTTTTTGTCACCTGTGTGCCGCGCACCCCTGTGGTGGCTCCACCTACCGCGTTATCGTGCAATCGTGCAATCGCAATGTGGTTATGCTGTCTATGCTATCGTGATCGCATAATATATATGTTTTGCCAAAGATATCGCGTTCTACCATGGTTCCGCGTTCCGCGTTGTGCAATCGTGGTCTCCAGAAGCGTTTCCCCGCGATTTGTCGGCCGTTCGGGTAAACGTGTTTTAATGAAGTATCGTCCTCAGTGGGCCCGGCGATCTCAAGTTCTACAGTGCTATCGTGCTCAGTGATTTCCCCGTGGCTGTTTGTTCTCCCATGTATTAGTGGCTGTCCCATCGTCCATGCTATCGTGCTATCTCTTGGTGTCGCGGTTGGTCTGTCGTCCAAGCTTTCGCTATCTACAGTAGTATTGCGCTCCCCACTGAGCTCCGGTTCTACCCTGGTATCGTGTTTCAATACTCGACAACCTCCCGTTAATGGTCTTCCGCGGCTTCACATTTGGTCGGTCGAATGTGCTCCGTGTTCAACAGTGGTGCTATGGGAGAATTTCCGTCCGCGCACTCTTACCGTTACGTGTTCTACCGTGGCTTCGAGCGTGCGTGCTCTTTCGTAGCCCGTGCATTTCGGCATGCTGGGGTGTCTACGTAGTAAGTTCCCTTCTGTGACCCGTACGTTTAGCTCCCGTCATATTCTTGTCCTTCTGTCCTTTTCATGGCTACGTGCACTTCCATCTTTCACGCTACGTAAAACCTTTCGTGGTATGCATCGGCTAAGTCTTCTATCTTTCGTGCTTCGTGTTGCTCTTCTATCCCATCGTCTACACAGGGTGGGTCGATGTTCCTTCGGGCTTCGTGTTCTTGCTTAGTCACGTGCCTCCGCGCTAACCTAAACACAATAGCTGTTCCCATTTTGTTTGATGTATGCTACATATATTGTTGGAAAGTTTGCAGAATATCTGAAGGTCGCACACTACGCGCGCAAATACAAAGGAAGATGACACTTTTTCCCGGAGGCAGTGTGGGGTGCAGGGGTGTAAGCCACAATAGTCATATTTTTTAGCTTTTTCACATTAATAATAATAGTAGCAAAATTGTAATTCATTATCTAGCGCTGATCTAATTATTATGTGTACTACTACTACAAATGACTGCAAGCAAATATATGAAATTTCTTTAGAATAGTACTACGCAAAACAGTATTGTAAGTTTTAATATTAGAAAGTACTACGACGGCTAAAATATCATTATAAATCCAATAAGTACTAAAGTTTCGATTGAGGCCGAAATATAAGTCACCAAAGCCTACAATTGTTTGTAACAGCCTCCTACGACGATATAGTACGTGTGTGCCTCATCCGGCGTCCTTTTAAATAATGCTAACTAACCGCGCGACCCGGGTAGTCGGTCCTTTGGTGGGGCCTTGGCAGACCGCAACGGGAAATAAAAATTTT
>NW_003303681.1:598539-614357 GCF_000142945.1 Phytophthora infestans T30-4 | reverse complement strand
TGAGGTGGCGGAACTTTATTGCTTCTTGGTGTCGCGTGTTTTGAGAGCGTGGCTCACCCCGTAGATCTTGGCATCGTGTATTTAACCACTTGCCTTTCCGTAGTCTCATTCGGCCCCGTATAATATCGTGGTTTGGAACGTTTCCGTTACCCCGTACTACAGGTTGGATGTTGTTTTCTTCAATGGCCCATGCCCTTTCGTGCTCTTCCCGGCTTCGAGGTTCCTGCCCACCCATGGCCCACGCTGCTCAGCGGTTCTGTCCTCTCTCTTGTGGGTTCATGCGCGTTAGTACGGCCTTTTCGTAAATGCTAACTTTTCTCTGTTCTCAAACGTTTATGTGGGTTGCACTGGCTTCGTGGTAGATACTATTTCGTGACCGTTGGCCTTCCATCGCCGGTGCTCTAGCCGAAGTGTGCTATTCCGTGGTTTGGTGACTTCATGCAGTCGTGTTGTTCCGTCGCCCGTGTATCGTGCTCTCCAGGTGACGTTCCATCGACTGCGGTATCACGCTATCGTGCAATCACGGTGTGGTAATGCTGTCTATGGTATTGTGCTCACGTAGTGTATCTGCGTTGTCCGTGTTATCGTGTTATACAATGGCAACGTGCTCCACAGTGTGCAGTCGTGGTCACCCCAAGCGGCCACCTCCCCGCTTATTTCGTGGCTGGTCCACCGTCCGTGCAATTGAGTTCTAATGTACTACTGTCCTCCGTGGCTCGGTAAGCTCAGGTTCAACACTGGTATCGCTCTCCGCGGCTTGGTGATTTCCCGTCTGTAGCTCCGCGGCTGTGCTTCCCCATGGCTTAGTGGCACAGTCCATGCTATCGTGCTAGCTTGTAGTGTTGCGGTTGGTTTGTCGTCCGTGAGATCGTTAGCTACCGTAGTATCGTGATGTCGGACTCGGTGAGCTCCGGTTCTACCCTAATATCGCGTCTCAATACTCGGTGATATCCCGCTTATGGTCTCCCGCGGGTTCATGTTTGGTCTGTTGAGTGTGCTCCATGTTTAACCGAGGTGTTGTTGGAGAATTGTTTCTGTTCACTCTCACCGTTACGTGTTCTACCGTGGCTTCGAACGTGCGTGCTCTTCTGTAGCCGTGCGTTTCAGCATGCTGGGGCGTATATGTATTTAGTTCCCTTCCGTGGCCCGTACGCTTCGTCATATTCTTGTACGTCTGTACTTTTCATGGCTGCGTGCGCTTCCACCTTTTACGCATAAAACCTTGTGGTTTGCATCGGCTAAGCCTTCTATCTTTCGTGCTTCGTGTTGCTTTTCTATCCCATCGTCTACATAGCGTGGGTCGGTGCTCCTTCGTGTTCTTGTCGAGTCACGTGCCTCCGCGCTAACTTCAACACAAACGCTATTTTGTTTGATCTACGCAGCATATATTGTTGGAAAGATCACATAATATCTTAAGGTCGCACACTACGCGCGCAAATACCAAGGAAGATGATACTTTTTCCCGGAGGCAGTGTGGGGTGAAGGGGTGTAAGCCGCAATAGTCATATTTTCTCATTATCACTAATAGTAATACAATTGCTATTTATTATCTAACGCTGAAATAATTGTTATGTGTACTACTACTACAAATAACTGCAAGTAAAAATATGAAATTGAATTTAGAATAGTACTACGCAAAACAGTATTGTAAGTTTAATTATACGAAAAGTACTACGAAGCCTAAACATCATTCTATATCCAAAAAGTACTAAAGTTTTGATTGAGGCCGAAATATAAGTCACCAGGGCCTACAAAAATTTGCAGCAGCTCCTACGACGATATTGTATGTGTGTGCTCATCGGCGCCTTTTAATAATGCTAACTAACGCGTACACAGGCAGCACCCTTCGCGTGAGGTGGCGCTCCAGCGTTAAAAATGGGGGCAACATGAAATTTGGACGGTGCACTTAAGTACGATGTGTAGACCACATACAGTATGTACACCACATATTGCAATTTTAGCGAATCGAGGCCGCCAGTAGAACGCGCGTATTTCCGGTACATTAAATAACCCTAGCCGCGAACGGAATGACGGACGCAGACCACACTCCACTAGAGGGGTAAGACTAACCGAGCGCCGCCGCTACGCGGCGGTAATATAGGTTTTGTTCTCGATGTTTGCCTTCCCGCCTCCGCTTAAGTTCGGCGGGATAATAATTCCAAAAACTCTGACCCCCATGTGCCTAAATCGACTTCTTATAATTTAATAAATCTGGGTTTCATGTAGACCAGTCACTACAAAATGCTGAGTTCCCAGTAAGCCGTGTAATTATTTCTACAACACACTGAGCCCCTAGATCATACTTACGATGCTTAAAAATTACTCTACATGTAGTGATCTTGACACAGTCTCTTTATTATTGTCGGCTATCACTGAATCACCTGCACTTCAAATAGCGTGTCTACAAACGCCACACAATATATTTTGCTTAGCGTCGTGCTCGATATCATGGGCAGTTCCTGAGCCGGTATGAAACTTAGCTCGCATCAATGCAAAGGATATAATAGTAATGGCATGTCCAGTTTCCACTAAGTGCACCCTTGTACAGCCTGTTTAAGTGTCGCAAGACGCCTTGTTGCTGTTGTTGACTGTAGTGCTTTTTGTTTGATAGTTTAACGATAAATTCAGGATAGTTAAACGTCATTTAGGCTCCAAGCTTATCAACGTTTCTTTATGGTGTCTACTTAGCCAACTATAATTAAAACCTCTCGTGTTTTGTTGTTGTATTGCCGCTCCATTTATACGGGTATCCTGCGCCCCTGTCGGCGACCCGTCCGCCAGCTAAGTAGTATCGGATTTTGTTGCCTAACAACTCTTAGAAAACAATGGCTTACAGCAGCATTGTTTTCTAAGAGTTGTTAGGCAGCAAAATCCCGCTTAGAAAACAATGGCTACAGCAGTAACACATATGAGTTCATTCTATTCAATCTAAAACTATTTATCTTTATGGATCAGGTAACAACGTTTATTGGCACAGCGTTGTTCTTACGACCAGCTTCTGTTGTACGTGTACTACGATTTGGCAATTCAGTCAGCTACCTCACACTCAGATATGTTCTTATTTCTACAACAAAACACTTGTAGCTATTATTTTAGTCATTGTAACTTGCAGAAACTATTAACTTCGTATATTAATAGTATGTCCTCAGAAACACGCGTTCCTACGTGTACGCTAAAGCACCTTACAGCATTGGAGGTGTCTTTAGGGGCTTTTTCTTTTGAAAATAAGTAGCTCTGCTTTAGCACTCAAATAATTATAGCAACATGAATTATTAAAACAATAAATACCTCATAGTATTAAAACGGTTCCGCCTTCGGATGATGGATAGCCTTGTGCAAATCGCCATATGTACTCTGTGAACCACATGAATTTACTGATGTAAGTTACATAATCCCGTTTTAACCAATCGAAGCCGCCTTCGCTCCGCTCGTCAGCCAATGGGAAGGCTCAAAAATCTGAGAGTTTTGTGTGACGGACGGACGGACACCGTGCTAGCATTGATAGTTTAGGATTCGGTTTTAACAAATCGAAGCCGCCTTCGCTCCGCTCGTCAGCCAATGGGAAGGCTCAAAAATCTGAGCGTTTCGTGTGACGGACGGACGGACACCGTGCTAGCCTTGATACTTTAGGACTAGCCGTTCGCCGCCGCTACGCGGTGGAGTGGCATGGTTTGTTGGAGATGCGGTGGCCGCAACTTTAATTGCTTCTTGGTGTCGCGTACTTTGTTAGCGTCGTTCACCCCAGTAGGCCTTGGCTTCGTGTACTTAATCACTTACCGTTCCGTAGTCTCATGTGGACCGTATAAGATCGTGGCTTGGAACGTTTCCGCTACCCCGTACTACAGGTTGGATGTTGTTTTCTTCAACGGTCCATGCTCTTTCGTGCTCTTCCCGGCTTCGTGCCCGTGGCCCACGCTGCTCAGCGGTTATGCGCTCTCTCTTTAGGGCTCATGCTCTTTAGTATTGCGTTTTATGTGGCTGCTACATATTTCCTGTTCTCAAACGTTTATGTGGGTTGCACCGGTTTCGTGGTACGTAGTCTTTCGTGGCCGGTGCCCTCCAATCGCCGGTACGCTTGCCAAAATGTGCTATTCCGTGGTTTCGTGGCTCCACGCAGTCGTGTTGTTCCGTCGCCCGTGTATCGCGCTCTCCTGGCGAGGTTCCATCGACTACGTTATCACGCTATCGTGCAACTCCGGTGTGGTAATGCTGTCTAAGGTATTGTGCTCGCGCAGTGCATTTGCGTTTTCCGTATATTATCGTGCTCTACAAAGGCTTCGTGCTCCGTGGTGTGCAATCGTTGTCACCCCAAGCACCCCCGTGTAATTTGTGGCTGGGCCACCGTCCGTGCGATCGTGTTCTAATGTAGTACTGTCCTCCGTAGCTCGGTAAGCTTAGGTTCAACACTGGTATCGTATTCAGTGGATTGATGATTGCTCGTCCATAGTCCTCGTGACCGCTTGTTCCACCACGGTTTAGTGGCTGGATCACCGTCCATGCTATCTTGTTCTTCGTGGTTTTGTAGCTGGTCTGATGTTTGTGCGATCGTTTGCTACCGTAACAACGCGCTCCGTGGCCGGATGAGCTCCAGCTCTACCCTAGTCTCATGTTATAATGATCGGTGATCTTTTGTTCATGGTCTCTCTCGGCTTCATGCTTCGATCATTGACCGTGCTCCGTTGCTCTACCGTGGTGGTATGTAATAATTCCTTATCGCTCACTCACTCTTCCGTGGCTTCAAACGTGTGTGCTCTTTTGAGACCCGTGAGTCTCAGCATGTGGGATGTCATTATTTCAGCCGTCATCTACCTCCTTCATTTCATGTCCTTCCATGTTTTACATGGCTGCGCGTTTGCTTCCGTGGCTCGTGCTTCACAAAACAAAATTAACCTGTATTGGCTCAATCCCCTTATATCGTGTGCGGCCTTCCGTGCTTCGTGCTGCACCTTCTATCCCGTAGTGTACATAGTCTACTTCGGCGTTTCGTGTTCTTGCTTAATCACGTGCCTCCACGCGAGCTCAATCATTAACCATGTTCCCAGTGCGTTTGGCGTACACAACGTATCGTGTTGGAAAGTTCACACAATATCTTAAGGTCGCACACTACGCGCGCAAATACCAAGGAAGATGATACTTTTTCCCGGAGGCAGTGTGGGGTGAAGGGGTGTAAGCCGCAATAGTCATATTTTCTCATTATCACTAATAGTAATACAATTGCTATTTATTATCTAACGCTGAAATAATTGTTATGTGTACTACTACTACAAATAACTGCAAGTAAAAATATGAAATTGAATTTAGAATAGTACTACGCAAAACAGTATTGTAAGTTTAATTATACGAAAAGTACTACGAAGCCTAAACATCATTCTATATCCAAAAAGTACTAAAGTTTTGATTGAGGCCGAAATATAAGTCACCAGGGCCTACAAAAATTTGCAGCAGCTCCTACGACGATATTGTATGTGTGTGCTCATCGGCGCCTTTTAATAATGCTAACTAACGCGTACACAGGCAGCACCCTTCGCGTGAGGTGGCGACCCACAGTTGAAAATGGGGCAAAATGAAATTTGAACGGTGCTGTTAAGTGCGAGGTGTAGACCACATACAAGGTGTCCACCACATAATGTCGATTTTAGCCAATTGGGACCGCCTTCGCTGGGCTCGGCAGCCAGTAGAATGCGCGTATTTGCGCTACATTTATTAACCCTATTCATGGCTAAAAGTGTAATTTTTGCATAGTCAAGCCGAGTCACAAGGATAGGTGCAGTCGAAAGGATGGGAAGATATAGTACCGAACAGGTGGAGCGTAGCCATGCGTGAGGAAAGGTTCATGCTAACAAACAGGCCCGTTACGGACGGACTGACGGACGGACGCAGAGCACACTCCACTTGAGAGGTAATACTAGCCGTTCGCCGCCGCTACGCGGCGGAGTGGCATGGTTTGTTGGAGATGAGGTGGCCGGAACTTTATTGCTTCTTGGTGTCGCGTGTTTTGAGAGCGTGGCTCACCCCGTAGATCTTGGCATCGTGTATTTAACCACTTGCCTTTCCGTAGTCTCATTCGGCCCCGTATAATATCGTGGTTTGGAACGTTTCCGCTACCCCGTACTACAGGTTGGATGTTGTTTTCTTCAATGGCCCATGCTCTTTCGTGCTCTTCCCGGCTTCGAGGTTCCTGCCCACCCATGGCCCACGCTGCTCAGCGGTTCTGTCCTCTCTCTTGTGGGTTCATGCGCGTTAGTACGGCCTTTTCGTAAATGCTAACTTTTCTCTGTTCTCAAACGTTTATGTGGGTTGCACTGGCTTCGTGGTAGATACTATTTCGTGACCGTTGGCCTTCCATCGCCGGTGCTCTAGCCGAAGTGTGCTATTCCGTGGTTTGGTGACTTCATGCAGTCGTGTTGTTCCGTCGCCCGTGTATCGTGCTCTCCAGGTGAGGTTCCATCGACTGCGGTATCACGCTATCGTGCAATCACGGTGTGGTAATGCTGTCTATGGTATTGTGGTCACGTAGTGTATCTGCGTTGTCCGTGTTATCGTGTTCTACAATGGCAACGTGCTCCACAGTGTGCAGTCGTGGTCACCCCAAGCGCCCACCTCCCCGTTTATTTCGTGGCTGGCCCGCCGTTCGTGCAATCTAGTTCTAATGTAGTACTGTCCTCCGTGGCTCGGTAAGCTCAGGTTCAACACTGGTATCGTTCTCCGCGGCACGGTGATTCTACGTCTATAGCTCTGCGGCTGCGTTCTCCCATGGCTAAGTGGCACAGCCCATGCTATCGTGCTAGCTTGTGGTGTCGCGGCTGGTCTGTCGTCCGTGTGATTGTTAGGTACCGTAGTATCGTGCTCCCTGGCTTGGTGAGATCCGGTTCTACCCTGATAACGTGCTCTAATGCTCGATGACTTCCCGTTTTCGGATTCCCGCCGCTTCATGCCTGGTCCGGCGACCGTACTCCGTGCTCTTCCGTGGTGCTATGGGAGAGTTGCTGTCCATGCACTCTTACCGCTACGTGCGTACTCTTCCGTAGCCACCCTTTTTAGCATGCTGAGGTGTCTGTATATCTATTTCCCTTCCGTGGTCGGTACGCGCCCGTCATATTCTTGTCCCTCTGTCCTTTTCATAGCTGCGTGCACTTCCGTCTTTCACGCTACGCATACAACTTCGTGGTTTGCATCGGCTAAGACTTCTATCGTTGTCCATGGCCTTCCGTGCTTCGTGTTGCTCTTTTATCCCATCGTGTTTCGTGTTCTTGCAGAGTCACGTGCCTCCGCGCAAACTTGATCACAAACATTTTGTTTGATGTACGCAACGTATATTGTTGGAAAGCTCACATAATATCTTAAGGTCACACACTACGTGCGCAAATACAAAGGAAGGTGACACTTTTTCCCGGAGGCAAGCCACAATAGTCGTATTTAAAGTTTTCACATTATTATTTATAGTAATATATTTGTTATTTATTATCAAACGTTGATATAGCAATTATGTGTACTACTACTACAAATAACAGCAAGTAAAAAATGAATTGTATTTAAAATAGTACTACGCAAAACAGTATTGAAATTAAACTCATTAGAAAAGTACTACGAAGCCTAAACCATCATTCTATATCCAATAGCTACTAAAGTTTCGATTGAGGCCTAAATATAAGTCACCAGGGCCTACAAAAAATTTCAACAGCTCCTACGACGATATTGTATGTGTGTGCACGTCGGCGCCTCCTATTAATGCTAATTAACGCGTGCACAGGCAGCGCCCTTCGCGTGGCCTTGCATACCGCAGCTGAAAATGAAAGCAAAATGAAATTTGAACTGTGCATTTTAAGTACGATGTGTAGACCACATATAATATGTACACCACATATTGCAATTTTACCCTATCGACGCCGCCTTCGCTGCGCTCGGCAGCCAGTAGAACGCGCGTATTTGCGTTACATTTTAGAACCCTACCCTCGGACGGACTGACAGACGGACGGACAACACACTCCACTAGAGAGGTAAGACTAGCCGTTCGCCGCCGCTACGCGGCGGAGTGGCATGGTTTGTTGGAGATGAGGTGGCCGGAACTTTATTGCTTCTTGGTGTCGCGTGTTTTGAGAGCGTGGCTCACCCCGTAGATCATGGCATCGTGTATTTAACCACTTGCCTTTCCGTAGTCTCATTCGGCCCCGTATAATATCGTGGTTTGGAACGTTTCCGTTACCCCGTACTACAGGTTGGATGTTGTTTTCTTCAATGGCCCATGCTCTTTCGTGCTCTTCCCGGCTTCGAGGTTCCTGCCCACCCATGGCCCACGCTGCTCAGCGGTTCTGTCCTCTCTCTTGTGGGTTCATGCGCGTTAGTACGGCCTTTTCGTAAATGCTAACTTTTCTCTGTTCTCAAACGTTTATGTGGGCTGCACTGGCTTCGTGGTAGATACTATTTCGTGACCATTGGCCTTCCATCGCCGGTGCTCTAGCCGAAGTGTGCTATTCCGTGGTTTGGTGACTTCATGCAGTCGTGTTGTTCCGTCGCCCGTGTATCGTGCTCTCCAGGTGACGTTCCATCGACTACGTTATCACGCTATCGTGCAACTCCGGTGTGGTAATGCTGTCTAAGGTATTGTGCTCGCGCAGTGCATTTGCGTTTTCCGTATATTATCGTGCTCTACAGAGGCTTCGTGCTCCGTGGTGTGCAATCGTTGTCACCCCAAGCACCCCCGTGTAATTTGTGGCTGGGCCACCGTCCGTGCGATCGTGTTCTAATGTACTACTGTCCTCCGTAGCTCGGTAAGCTTAGGTTCAACACTGATATCGTATTCAGTGGATTGATGATTGCTCGTCCATAGTCCTCGTGACCGCTTGTTCCACCACGGTTTAGTGGCTGGATCACCGTCCATGCTATCTTGTTCTTCGTGGTTTTGTAGCTGGTCTGATGTTTGTGCGATCGTTTGCTACCGTAACAACGCGCTCCGTGGCCGGATGAGCTCCAGCTCTACCCTAGTCTCATGTTATAATGATCGGTGATCTTTTGTTCATGGTCTCTCTCGGCTTCATGCTTCGATCATTGACCGTGCTCCGTTGCTCTACCGTGGTGGTATGTAATAATTCCTTATCGCTCACTCACTCTTCCGTGGCTTCAAACGTGTGTGCTCTTTTGAGACCCGTGAGTCTCAGCATGTGGGATGTCATTATTTCAGCCGTCATCTACCTCCTTCATTTCATGTCCTTCCATGTTTTACATGGCTGCGCGTTTGCTTCCGTGGCTCGTGCTTCACAAAACAAAATTAACCTGTATTGGCTCAATCCCCTTATATCGTGTGCGGCCTTCCGTGCTTCGTGCTGCACCTTCTATCCCGTAGTGTACATAGTCTACTTCGGCGTTTCGTGTTCTTGCTTAATCACGTGCCTCCACGCGAGCTCAATCATTAACCATGTTCCCAGTGCGTTTGGCGTACACAACGTATCGTGTTGGAAAGTTCACACAATATCTTAAGGTCGCACACTACGCGCGCAAATACCAAGGAAGATGATACTTTTTCCCGGAGGCAGTGAGGGGTGAAGGGGTGTAAGCCGCAATAGTCATATTTTCTCATTATCACTAATAGTAATACAATTGCTATTTATTATCTAACGCTAAAATAATTGTTATGTGTACTACTACTACAAATAACTGCAAGTAAAAATATGAAATTGAATTTAGAATAGTACTACGCAAAACAGTATTGTAAGTTTAATTATACGAAAAGTACTACGAAGCCTAAACATCATTCTATATCCAAAAAGTACTAAAGTTTTGATTGAGGCCGAAATATAAGTCACCAGGGCCTACAAAAATTTGCAGCAGCTCCTACGACGATATTGTATGTGTGTGCTCATCGGCGCCTTTTAATAATGCTAACTAACGCGTACACAGGCAGCACCCTTCGCGTGAGGTGGCGGCCCACAGTTGAAAATGGGGCAAAATGAAATTTGAACGGTGCTGTTAAGTGCGAGGTGTAGACCACATACAAGGTGTCCACCACATAATGTCGATTTTAGCCAATTGGGACCGCCTTCGCTGGGCTCGGCAGCCAGTAGAATGCGCGTATTTGCGCTACATTTATTAACCCTATTCATGGCTAAAAGTGTAATTTTTGCATAGTCAAGCCGAGTCACAAAGATAGGTGCAGTCGAAAGGATGGGAAGATATAGTACCGAACAGGTGGAGCGTAGCCATGCGTGAGGAAAGGTTCATGCTAACAAACAGGCCCGTTACGGACGGACTGACGGACGGACGCAGAGCACACTCCACTTGAGAGGTAATACTAGCCGTTCGCCGCCGCTACGCGGCGGAGTGGCATGGTTTGTTGGAGATGAGGTGGCCGGAACTTTATTGCTTCTTGGTGTCGCGTGTTTTGAGAGCGTGGCTCACCCCGTAGATCTTGGCATCGTGTATTTAACCACTTGCCTTTCCGTAGTCTCATTCGGCCCCGTATAATATCGTGGTTTGGAACGTTTCCGCTACCCCGTACTACAGGTTGGATGTTGTTTTCTTCAATGGCCCATGCTCTTTCGTGCTCTTCCCGGCTTCGAGGTTCCTGCCCACCCATGGCCCACGCTGCTCAGCGGTTCTGTCCTCTCTCTTGTGGGTTCATGCGCGTTAGTACGGCCTTTTCGTAAATGCTAAACTTTCTCTGTTCTCAAACGTTTATGTGGGTTGCACTGGCTTCGTGGTAGATACTATTTCGTGACCGTTGGCCTTCCATCGCCGGTGCTTTAGCCGAAGTGTGCTATTCCGTGGTTTGGTGACTTCATGCAGTCGTGCTGTTCCGTCGCCCGTGTATCCTGCTCTCCAGGTGACCTTCCATCGACTGCGGTATCACGCTATCGTGCAATCACGGTGTGGTAATGCTGTCTAAGGTATTGTGCTCGCGCAGTGCATTTGCGTTTTCCGTATATTATCGTGCTCTACAGAGGCTTCGTGCTCCGTGGTGTGCAATCGTTGTCACCCCAAGCACCCCCGTGTAATTTGTGGCTGGGCCACCGTCCGTGCGATCGTGTTCTAATGTACTACTGTCCTCCGTAGCTCGGTAAGCTTAGGTTCAACACTGATATCGTATTCAGTGGATTGATGATTGCTCGTCCATAGTCCTCGTGACCGCTTGTTCCACCACGGTTTAGTGGCTGGATCACCGTCCATGCTATCTTGTTCTTCGTGGTTTTGTAGCTGGTCTGATGTTTGTGCGATCGTTTGCTACCGTAACAACGCGCTCCGTGGCCGGATGAGCTCCGGCTCTATCCTAGTCTCATGTTATAATGATCGGTGATCTTTTGTTCATGGTCTCTCTCGGCTTCATGCTTCGATCATTGACCGTGCTCCGTTGCTCTATCGTGGTGGTATGTAATAATTCCTTATCGCTCACTCACTCTTCCGTGGCTTCAAACGTGTGTGCTCTTTTGAGACCCGTGAGTCTCAGCATGTGGGATGTCATTATTTCAGCCGTCATCTACCTCCTTCATTTCATGTCCTTCCATGTTTTACATGGCTGCGCGTTTGCTTCCGTGGCTCGTGCTTCACAAAACAAAATTAACCTGTATTGGCTCAATCCCCTTATATCGTGTGCGGCCTTCCGTGCTTCGTGCTGCACCTTCTATCCCGTAGTGTACATAGTCTACTTCGGCGTTTCGTGTTCTTGCTTAATCACGTGCCTCCACGCGAGCTCAATCATTAACCATGTTCCCAGTGCGTTTGGCGTACACAACGTATCGTGTTGGAAAGTTCACACAATATCTTAAGGTCGCACACTACGCGCGCAAATACCAAGGAAGATGATACTTTTTCCCGGAGGCAGTGTGGGGTGAAGGGGTGTAAGCCGCAATAGTCATATTTTCTCATTATCACTAATAGTAATACAATTGCTATTTATTATCTAACGCTAAAATAATTGTTATGTGTACTACTACTACAAATAACTACAAGTAAAAATATGAAATTGAATTTAGAATAGTACTACGCAAAACAGTATTGTAAGTTTAATTATACGAAAAGTACTACGAAGCCTAAACATCATTCTATATCCAAAAAGTACTAAAGTTTTGATTGAGGCCGAAATATAAGTCACCAGGGCCTACAAAAATTTGCAGCAGCTCCTACGACGATATTGTATGTGTGTGCTCATCGGCGCCTTTTAATAATGCTAACTAACGCGTACACAGGCAGCGCCCTTCGCGTGAGGTGGCGGCCCACAGTTGAAAATGGGGCAAAATGAAATTTGAACGGTGCTGTTAAGTGCGAGGTGTAGACCACATACAAGGTGTCCACCACATAATGTCGATTTTAGCCAATTGGGACCGCCTTCGCTGGGCTCGGCAGCCAGTAGAATGCGCGTATTTGCGCTACATTTATTAACCCTATTCATGGCTAAAAGTGTAATTTTTGCATAGTCAAGCCGAGTCACAAAGATAGGTGCAGTCGAAAGGATGGGAAGATATAGTACCGAACAGGTGGAGCGTAGCCATGCGTGAGGAAAGGTTCATGCTAACAAACAGGCCCGTTACGGACGGACTGACGGACGGACGCAGAGCACACTCCACTTGAGAGGTAATACTAGCCGTTCGCCGCCGCTACGCGGCGGAGTGGCATGGTTTGTTGGAGATGAGGTGGCCGGAACTTTATTGCTTCTTGGTGTCGCGTGTTTTGAGAGCGTGGCTCACCCCGTAGATCTTGGCATCGTGTATTTAACCACTTGCCTTTCCGTAGTCTCATTCGGCCCCGTATAATATCGTGGTTTGGAACGTTTCCGCTACCCCGTACTACAGGTTGGATGTTGTTTTCTTCAATGGCCCATGCTCTTTCGTGCTCTTCCCGGCTTCGAGGTTCCTGCCCACCCATGGCCCACGCTGCTCAGCGGTTCTGTCCTCTCTCTTGTGGGTTCATGCGCGTTAGTACGGCCTTTTCGTAAATGCTAACTTTTCTCTGTTCTCAAACGTTTATGTGGGTTGCACTGGCTTCGTGGTAGATACTATTTCGTGACCGTTGGCCTTCCATCGCCGGTGCTCTAGCCGAAGTGTGCTATTCCGTGGTTTGGTGACTTCATGCAGTCGTGTTGTTCCGTCGCCCGTGTATCGTGCTCTCCAGGTGACGTTCCATCGACTGCGGTATCACGCTATCGTGCAATCACGGTGTGGTAATGCTGTCTAAGGTATTGTGCTCGCGCAGTGCATTTGCGTTTTCCGTATATTATCGTGCTCTACAGAGGCTTCGTGCTCCGTGGTGTGCAATCGTTGTCACCCCAAGCACCCCCGTGTAATTTGTGGCTGGGCCACCGTCCGTGCGATCGTGTTCTAATGTAGTACTGTCCTCCGTAGCTCGGTAAGCTTAGGTTCAACACTGGTATCGTATTCAGTGGATTGATGATTGCTCGTCCATAGTCCTCGTGACCGCTTGTTCCACCACGGTTTAGTGGCTGGATCACCGTCCATGCTATCTTGTTCTTCGTGGTTTTGTAGCTGGTCTGATGTTTGTGCGATCGTTTGCTACCGTAACAACGCGCTCCGTGGCCGGATGAGCTCCAGCTCTACACTAGTCTCATGTTATAATGATCGGTGATCTTTTGTTCATGGTCTCTCTCGGCTTCATGCTTCGATCATTGACCGTGCTCCGTTGCTCTACCGTGGTGGTATGTAATAATTCCTTATCGCTCACTCACTCTTCCGTGGCTTCAAACGTGTGTGCTCTTTTGAGACCCGTGAGTCTCAGCATGTGGGATGTCATTATTTCAGCCGTCATCTACCTCCTTCATTTCATGTCCTTCCATGTTTTACATGGCTGCGCGTTTGCTTCCGTGGCTCGTGCTTCACAAAACAAAATTAACCTGTATTGGCTCAATCCCCTTATATCGTGTGCGGCCTTCCGTGCTTCGTGCTGCACCTTCTATCCCGTAGTGTACATAGTCTACTTCGGCGTTTCGTGTTCTTGCTTAATCACGTGCCTCCACGCGAGCTCAATCATTAACCATGTTCCCAGTGCGTTTGGCGTACACAACGTATCGTGTTGGAAAGTTCACACAATATCTTAAGGTCGCACACTACGCGCGCAAATACCAAGGAAGATGATACTTTTTCCCGGAGGCAGTGAGAGGTGAAGGGGTGTAAGCCGCAATAGTCATATTTTCTCATTATCACTAATAGTAATACAATTGCTATTTATTATCTAACGCTAAAATAATTGTTATGTGTACTACTACTACAAATAACTGCAAGTAAAAATATGAAATTGAATTTAGAATAGTACTACGCAAAACAGTATTGTAAGTTTAATTATACGAAAAGTACTACGAAGCCTAAACATCATTCTATATCCAAAAAGTACTAAAGTTTTGATTGAGGCCGAAATATAAGTCACCAGGGCCTACAAAAATTTGCAGCAGCTCCTACGACGATATTGTATGTGTGTGCTCATCGGCGCCTTTTAATAATGCTAACTAACGCGTACACAGGCAGCGCCCTTCGCGTGAGGTGGCGACCCACAGTTGAAAATGGGGGCAAAATGAAATTTGAACGGTGCTGTTAAGTGCGAGGTGTAGACCACATACAAGGTGTCCACCACATAATGTCGATTTTAGCCAATTGGGACCGCCTTCGCTGGGCTCGGCAGCCAGTAGAATGCGCGTATTTGCGCTACATTTATTAACCCTATTCATGGCTAAAAGTGTAATTTTTGCATAGTCAAGCCGAGTCACAAAGATAGGTGCAGTCGAAAGGATGGGAAGATATAGTACCGAACAGGTGGAGCGTAGCCATGCGTGAGGAAAGGTTCATGCTAACAAACAGGCCCGTTACGGACGGACTGACGGACGGACGCAGAGCACACTCCACTAGAGGGGTAAGACTAGCCGTTCGCCGCCGCTACGCGGCGGAGTGGCATGGTTTGTTGGAGATGAGGTGGCCGGAACTTTATTGCTTCTTGGTGTCGCGTGTTTTGAGAGCGTGGCTCACCCCGTAGATCTTGGCATCGTGTATTTAACCACTTGCCTTTCCGTAGTCTCATTCGGCCCCGTATAATATCGTGGTTTGGAACGTTTCCGTTACCCCGTACTACAGGTTGGATGTTGTTTTCTTCAATGGCCCATGCTCTTTCGTGCTCTTCCCGGCTTCGAGGTTCCTGCCCACCCATGGCCCACGCTGCTCAGCGGTTCTGTCCTCTCTCTTGTGGGTTCATGCGCGTTAGTACGGCCTTTTCGTAAATGCTAACTTTTCTCTGTTCTCAAACGTTTATGTGGGTTGCACTGGCTTCGTGGTAGATACTATTTCGTGACCGTTGGCCTTCCATCGCCGGTGCTCTAGCCGAAGTGTGCTATTCCGTGGTTTGGTGACTTCATGCAGTCGTGTTGTTCCGTCGCCCGTGTATCGTGCTCTCCAGGTGACGTTCCATCGACTGCGGTATCACGCTATCGTGCAATCACGGTGTGGTAATGCTGTCTATGGTATTGTGGTCACGTAGTGTATCTGCGTTGTCCGTGTTATCGTGTTCTACAATGGCAACGTGCTCCGTGGTGTGCAATCGTTGTCACCCCAAGCGGCCACCTCCCCGTTTATTTCGTGGCTGGCCCGCCGTTCGTGCAATCTAGCTCTAATGTAGTACTGTCCTCCGTGGCTCGGTAAGCTCAGGTTCAACACTGGTATCGTTCTCCGCGGCACGGTGATTTTACGTCTATAGCTCTGCGGCTGCGTTCTCCCATGGCTTAGTGGCACAGCCCATGCTATCGTGCTAGCTTGTGGTGTCGCGGCTGGTCTGTCGTCCGTGTGATTGTTAGGTGCCGTGGTATCGTGCTCCCTGGCTTGGTGAGATCCGGTTCT
>NW_003303681.1:591085-597192 GCF_000142945.1 Phytophthora infestans T30-4 | reverse complement strand
AATTCCGCGTGTTTTGAAGAGCGTGTCTCACCCCGTAGATCTTGGCATCGTGTATTTAACCACTTGCCTTTCCGTAGTCTCATTCGGCCCCGTATAATATCGTGGTTTGGAACTTTTCCGTTACCCCGTACTACAGGTTGGATGTTGTTTTCTTCAATGGCCCATGCTCTTTCGTGCTCTTCCCGGCTTCAAGGTTCCTGCCCACCCATGGCCCACGCTGCTCAGCGGTTCTGTCCTCTCTCTTGTGGGTTCATGCGCGTTAGTACGGCCTTTTCGTAAATGCTAACTTTTCTCTGTTCTCAAACGTTTATGTGGGTTGCACTGGCTTCGTGGTAGATACTATTTCGTGACCGTTGGCCTTCCATCGCCGGTGCTCTAGCCGAAGTGTGCTATTCCGTGGTTTGGTGACTTCATGCAGTCGTGTTGTTCCGTCGCCCGTGTATCGTGCTCTCCAGGTGACGTTCCATCGACTGCGGTATCACGCTATCGTGCAATCACGGTGTGGTAATGCTGTCTAAGGTATTGTGCTCGCGCAGTGCATTTGCGTTTTCCGTATATTATCGTGCTCTACAGAGGCTTCGTGCTCCGTGGTGTGCAATCGTTGTCACCCCAAGCACCCCCGTGTAATTTGTGGCTGGGCCACCGTCCGTGCGATCGTGTTCTAATGTAGTACTGTCCTCCGTAGCTCGGTAAGCTTAGGTTCAACACTGATATCGTATTCAGTGGATTGATGATTGCTCGTCCATAGTCCTCGTGACCGCTTGTTCCACCACGGTTTAGTGGCTGGATCACCGTCCATGCTATCTTGTTCTTCGTGGTTTTGTAGCTGGTCTGATGTTTGTGCGATCGTTTGCTACCGTAACAACGCGCTCCGTGGCCGGATGAGCTCCGGCTCTATCCTAGTCTCATGTTATAATGATCGGTGATCTTTTGTTCATGGTCTCTCTCGGCTTCATGCTTCGATCATTGACCGTGCTCCGTTGCTCTATCGTGGTGGTATGTAATAATTCCTTATCGCTCACTCACTCTTCCGTGGCTTCAAACGTGTGTGCTCTTTTGAGACCCGTGAGTCTCAGCATGTGGGATGTCATTATTTCAGCCGTCATCTACCTCCTTCATTTCATGTCCTTCCATGTTTTACATGGCTGCGCGTTTGCTTCCGTGGCTCGTGCTTCACAAAACAAAATTAACCTGTATTGGCTCAATCCCCTTATATCGTGTGCGGCCTTCCGTGCTTCGTGCTGCACCTTCTATCCCGTAGTGTACATAGTCTACTTCGGCGTTTCGTGTTCTTGCTTAATCACGTGCCTCCACGCGAGCTCAATCATTAACCATGTTCCCAGTGCGTTTGGCGTACACAACGTATCGTGTTGGAAAGTTCACACAATATCTTAAGGTCGCACACTACGCGCGCAAATACCAAGGAAGATGATACTTTTTCCCGGAGGCAGTGAGAGGTGAAGGGGTGTAAGCCGCAATAGTCATATTTTCTCATTATCACTAATAGTAATACAATTGCTATTTATTATCTAACGCTAAAATAATTGTTATGTGTACTACTACTACAAATAACTGCAAGTAAAAATATGAAATTGAATTTAGAATAGTACTACGCAAAACAGTATTGTAAGTTTAATTATACGAAAAGTACTACGAAGCCTAAACATCATTCTATATCCAAAAAGTACTAAAGTTTTGATTGAGGCCGAAATATAAGTCACCAGGGCCTACAAAAATTTGCAGCAGCTCCTACGACGATATTGTATGTGTGTGCTCATCGGCGCCTTTTAATAATGCTAACTAACGCGTACACAGGCAGCACCCTTCGCGTGAGGTGGCGACCCACAGTTGAAAATGGGGCAAAATGAAATTTGAACGGTGCTGTTAAGTGCGAGGTGTAGACCACATACAAGGTGTCCACCACATAATGTCGATTTTAGCCAATTGGGACCGCCTTCGCTGGGCTCGGCAGCCAGTAGAATGCGCGTATTTGCGCTACATTTATTAACCCTATTCATGGCTAAAAGTGTAATTTTTGCATAGTCAAGCCGAGTCACAAAGATAGGTGCAGTCGAAAGGATGGGAAGATATAGTACCGAACAGGTGGAGCGTAGCCATGCGTGAGGAAAGGTTCATGCTAACAAACAGGCCCGTTACGGACGGACTGACGGACGGACGCAGAGCACACTCCACTTGAGAGGTAATACTAGCCGTTCGCCGCCGCTACGCGGCGGAGTGGCATGGTTTGTTGGAGATGAGGTGGCCGGAACTTTATTGCTTCTTGGTGTCGCGTGTTTTGAGAGCGTGGCTCACCCCGTAGATCTTGGCATCGTGTATTTAACCACTTGCCTTTCCGTAGTCTCATTCGGCCCCGTATAATATCGTGGTTTGGAACGTTTCCGTTACCCCGTACTACAGGTTGGATGTTGTTTTCTTCAATGGCCCATGCTCTTTCGTGCTCTTCCCGGCTTCGAGGTTCCTGCCCACCCATGGCCCACGCTGCTCAGCGGTTCTGTCCTCTCTCTTGTGGGTTCATGCGCGTTAGTACGGCCTTTTCGTAAATGCTAACTTTTCTCTGTTCTCAAACGTTTATGTGGGTTGCACTGGCTTCGTGGTAGATACTATTTCGTGACCGTTGGCCTTCCGTCGCCGGTGCTCTAGCCGAAGTGTGCTATTCCGTGGTTTGGTGACTCCATGCAGTCGTGTTGTTCCGTCGCCCGTGTATCGTGCTCTCCAGGTGAGGTTCCATCGACTGCGGTATCACGCTATCGTGCAATCACGGTGTGGTAATGCTGTCTATGGTATTGTGGTCACGTAGTGTATCTGCGTTGTCCGTGTTATCGTGTTCTACAATGGCAACGTGCTCCACAGTGTGCAGTCGTGGTCACCCCAAGCGCCCACCTCCCCGTTTATTTCGTGGCTGGCCCGCCGTTCGTGCAATCTTGTTCTAATGTAGTACTGTCCTCCGTGGCTCGGTAAGCTCAGGTTCAACACTGGTATCGTTCTCCGCGGCACGGTGATTTTACGTCTATAGCTCTGCGGCTGCGTTCTCCCATGGCTTAGTGGCACAGTCCATGCTATCGTGCTAGCTTGTGGTGTCGCGGCTGGTCTGTCGTCCGTGTGATTGTTAGGTACCGTAGTATCGTGCTCCCTGGCTTGGTGAGATCCGGTTCTACCCTGATAACGTGCTCTAATGCTCGATGACTTCCCGTTTTCGGATTCCCGCCGCTTCATGCCTGGTCCGGCGACCGTACTCCGTGCTCTTCCGTGGTGCTATGGGAGAGTTGCTGTCCCTGCACTCTTACCGCTACGTGCGTACTCTTCCGTAGCCACCCTTTTTAGCATGCTGGGGTGTCTGTATATCTATTTCCCTTCCGTGGTCTGTACGCTCCCGTCATATTCTTGTCCCTCTGTCCTTTTCATAGCTGCGTGCACTTCCGTCTTTCACGCTACGCATACAACTTCGTGGTTTGCATCGGCTAAGACTTCTATCGTTGTCCATGGCCTTCCGTGCTTCGTGTTGCTCTTTTATCCCATCGTCTACATAGTGTGGGTCGGTGTTCTTACGTGTTTCGTGTTCTTGCTGAGTCACGTGCCTCCGCGCTAACCTAAACACAATAGCTGTTCCCATTTTGTTTGATGTACGCCACATATATTGTTGGAAAGTTTGCAGAATATCTGAAGGTCGCACACTACGCGCGCAAAGATGACACTTTTTCCCGGAGGCAGTGTGGGGTGCAGGGGTGTAAGCCACAATAGTCATATTTTAAAGTTTTCACATTATTATTAATAGTAATACAATTGTGATTTATTATCGAACGCTGATATAATAACTATGTGTACTACTACTACAAATAGCTGCAAGGAAAAATCTGAAATGTCTTGATAATAGTACTACTCAAAACATATTGTAGGTTTGATTTTAAGAAAAGTACTATGAAGCCTAAAATATCATTCTATATCCAATAGCTACTAAAGTCTCGATTGAGGCCTAAATAGAAGTCACCAGGACCTACAAAAAATTTCAACAGCTCCTACGACGATATTGTATGTGTGTGCACGTCGGCGCCTCCTATTAATGCTAATTAACGCGTGCACAGGCAGCGCCCTTTGCGTGGCCTTGCAAGCCGCAGCTGAAAATAAGAGCAAAATGAAATTTAAGCGGTGCGTTTAAGTACGATGTGTAGTCCACATACTGTGTGTACAAAACACAATACCGATTTTAGCCAATGGGGGCCGCCTTCGCTGCGCTCGGCAGCTTTTTAGCGAATCGACGCCGCCTTCGCTACGCTCGGCAGCCAGTAGAGCGCGCGTATTTGCGTTACATTTTAGAACCCTACCCTCGGACGGACTGACAGACACCAGACTCCACTAGGGGGGTAAGACTAGCCGTTCGCCGCCGCTTCGCGGCGGAGTGGCATGGTTTGTTGGACATGAGGTGGCCGCAAATTTAGTGCTTCTTGGTGTGGCGTGTTTTGTGGGCGTCGTTCAACCTAGTACGTCTTAGCTTCGTGGAGTTAACCACTTAACTGTCCGTAATCTCATGTGGCTTTGTACAATATCGTGGTTTGGTACGTTTCCGTTACCCCGTACTACAGGTTGAATGTCGTGTTCTTCAATGGGCTGTGCTCTTCCGTGTTCTACTTGGTTTCGTGGCTCTCTGTTCACCCGTGGTCCACGCTGTTTGTGGATATGCGCTCTCTTTTGAGCTTATGCACTTTAGTACAGCCTCTTTCGTGGCTCCTAGCTATTCTCTGTTCTCAAACGTTTACGCGGGCTGTACCGCTTTCGTGATACATAGGCATTCGTGGCCGTTTGCCATCCATCGCCGGTACCCTAACCAAAGGGTGCTATTCCGTGCTTTGGTGCCTCCACGCAGTCGTGTGGTTCCGTCGCCCGTGCATCGTGATCTTCTGATGAAGTGTCATCGACCGCGATATCACGCTATCGTGCAATCGCGGTGTGGTTATGCTTTCTTTGGTATTGTGCACGTGTGGTGCATCTGCGTTGTCCGTGTTATCGTGCTCTACGATGCCATCGTGCTCCACGGTGTGTAATCGTGGTCATACCAAGCCCACCCCCTGTGCATTTGGTGGGCGGTCCGCAGTCCGTGCAATCGTGTTATCATGTACTGCTGTCCTCCGTGGCTCGGTAAGCTCAGGTTCTACACTGGTATGGTGCTCCGTGACTCGGTGATTTCGCGTGGCAGCGTGTTCTCCGATGGTTTAGTGGCTAACCCACCGTCCATGCTGTCGTGTTATCTCTGGTGTCGGGGCTGGGCTGTCGTCTGTGTTATCGTTAGCTACCGTAGTGTCACGCTCCGTGGATCGGTGAGCTCATGTTCTACCTAGGCATCGAGCTCCAAAGATTGATGATTTCTGATTTCCCGTATCTGGCCTCCTGCGGGCTCAGGTTTGGTCGGTTGACTGTGCTCCATGTTTACCCGTGGTGTTGTTGGAGTATTGTTTCTGTGCACTCTCACCGATACGTGTTCTACCGTGGCTTCGAACGTCCGTGCTCTTCCGTAGCCCGTGCTTTTCAGCATGCTGGGGTGTCTATGTATTTAGTTCCCTTCCGTGGCCCGTACGTTCCTGTCATGTTCTCTCCATCTGTTCTTTTCATGGCTGCGTGCTCTTTCATCTTTCACGCTACTTATAAAACTTCGTGGTTTGCATCGGCTAAGTCTTCTATCATCGTCCATGGCCTTCCGTGCTTCGTGTTGCTCTTCTATCCCATCGTGTACATAGTGTAGGTCGGTATTCCTTCGTGTTTCGTGTCCTTGCTTAGACATGTGCATCCGCGCCAACTTAATCACAAACGCTGTTCCCATTTTGTTTGATGTACACAACGTATATTGTTTGATGTACACAACGTATATTGTTGGAAAGTTCACATAATATCTTAACGTCGCACACTACGCGCGCAAATACAAAGGAAGATGATAATTTTTCCCGGGGGCAGTGTGAGGTGCAGGGGTGTAAGCCACGATAGTCATATTTTAAAGTTTTCACATTATTAAAAATAGTAATACAATACCGGAGAGGGAGGCTGAACGCGACCTAGATAACCAGCAACATGCGGAGCAGCGAGCTCAGCTTTCGGGACAA
>NW_003303681.1:589642-590985 GCF_000142945.1 Phytophthora infestans T30-4 | reverse complement strand
CAAATAACTGCAAGCCAAAAATATGAAAAATCTTCCAAAATAGTGCTACGTAAAACAGTATTGTTAAGTTTAATATTATAAATGTACTACGAAGTCTAAAACATCATTCTATATTCAATAAGTACTAAATCTCCACTTAAGTCGAAATATAGGTCAACAGAGCTCACAATTTTTTTCCAACAGCTCCTACGACGATATCGTACGTGTGTGCTTATCGGCGCCTTATAATTATGCTAACTAACGCGTACACAGGCAGCGCCCCTTGCGTGACCCTTGCATACCGCAGCTGAAAATGAGAGCAAAATGAAATTTTAGCGGCGCTTTTAAGTACGATGTGTTGACCACATACAGTGTGTACACCACATAATTCGATTTTAGCCAATCGACGCCGCCTTCGCTGCGCTCGGCAGCCAGTAGAATGCGCGCATTTGCGTTACATTAATTAACCCTAGCCGCGGACGGACGTACGGACGGACAGACAACAGACTCCACTAGATGGGGTAGACTAGCCGTTCGCCGCCGCTACGCGGCGGAGTGGCATGGTTTGTTGGAGATGAGGTGGCCGCAAATATAGCGCTTCTTGGTGTCGCGTGCTTTGTGGGCGTCGTTCAACCTAGTACGTCGTGGTTTCGTGTAGTCAACCACTTAACTATCCGTAATCTCATGTGGCTTTGTACAATATCGTGGTTTGGTACGGTTTCGTTACCCCGTACTACAGGTTGAATGTCGTGTTCTTCAATAGGCTGTGCTCTTCCGTGTTCTACTTGGTTTTGTGGCTCTCTGTTCACCTGTGGTCCACGCTGTTTGTGGATATGCGCTCTCTTTTGAGCTCATCCACTTTAGTACGACCTCTTTCGTGGCTCCTAACTATTCCCTATCTCAAACATTTACGCGGGCTGTACCGCTTTCGTGATACATAGGCATTCGTGGCCGTTGGCCTCCCATCGCCGGTACTCTAACCAAAGGGTGCTATTCCGTGCTTTGGTGCCTCCATGCAGTCGTGTGGTTCCGTCGCCCGTGCATCGTGATCTCCTGATGAAGTGTCATCGACCGCGGTATCACGCTATCGTGCAATCGCGGTGTGGTTATGGTTTCTATGGTATTGTGCACGTGTAGTGCATCTGCGTTGTCCGTGTTATCGTGCTCTACGATGCCATCGTGCTCCACGGTGTGTAATCGTGGTCATACCAAGCCCACCCCCTGTGCATTTGGTGGGCGGTCCGCAGTCCGTGCAATCGTGTTATCATGTACTGCTGTCCTCCGTGGCTCGGTAAGCTCAGGTTCTACACTGGTATGGTGCTCCGTGACTCGGTGATTTCGCGTGGCAGCGTGTCTCCGATGGT
>NW_003303681.1:583860-589383 GCF_000142945.1 Phytophthora infestans T30-4 | reverse complement strand
TTTCTGTTTAGCACTCAATTATTAAAAGCAACATGTATTAATATTATTAAAATGGTAAATATTATACTTCGTAATATTAAAACGATGCCGCCTTCGGATAATGGATAGTCTTTTGCAAATCTCTGTGAACCACATGAATTTATTGATGTGAATTACATAATTCCGTTTTAACCAATCGATGCCGCATTCGCCCCGCTAGGTAGCCAATGGGAAGGCTAAAAAATCTGAGCGTTTCGTGTGACGGACGGACGGACACCGTGCTAGCCTTGATACTTTAGGATGTCCTTGGAAACACGCATTCATACGTGTAGGTTAAGCACGTCGCAGCATTGGAAGCATCTTTAGGGGATTTCTTATTTGAGAATAAATAGCTCTTTCTGTTTAGCACTCAAATATTAAAAGCAACATGTATTAATATTATTAAAATGGTAAATATTATACTTCGTAATATTAAAACGATGCCGCCTTCGGATAATGGATAGTCTTGTGCAAATCTCTGTGAACCACATGAATTTATTGATGTGAATTACATAATTCCGTTTTAACCAATCGATGCCGCCTTCGCTCCGCTCGGCAGCCAATGGGAAGGCTAAAAAATCTGAGCGTTTCGTGTGACGGACGGACGGACACCGTGCTAGCCTTGATACTTTAGGATGTCCTTGGAAACACGCATTCCTACGTGTAGGTTAAGCACGTCGCAGCATTGGAAGCATCTTTAGGGAATTTCTTATTTGAGAATAAATAGCTCTTTCTGTTTAGCACTCAAATATTAAAAGCAACATGTATTAATATTATTAAAATGGTAAATATTATACTTCGTAATATTAAAACGATGCCGCCTTCGGATAATGGATAGTCTTGTGCAAATCTCTGTGAACCACATGAATTTATTGATGTAAATTACATAATTCCGTTTTAACCAATCGATGCCGCCTTCGCTCCGCTCGGCAGCCAATGGGAAGGCTCAAAAATCTGAGCGTTTCGTGTGACGGACGGACGGACACCGTGCTAGCCTTGATACTTTAGGACTAGCCGTTCGCCGCCGCTACGCGGCGGAGTGGCATGGTTTGTTGGAGATGAGGTGGCCGGAACTTTATTGCTTCTTGGTGTCGCGTGTTTTGAGATCGTGGCTCACCCCGTAGATCTTGACATCGTGTATTTAACCACTTGCCTTTCCGTAGTCTCATTCGGCCCCGTATAATATCGTTGTTTGGTACGGTTCCGTTACCCCGTACTACAGGTTGGATGTCATGTTCTACAGTGGCCGGCGCTCTTCCGTGATCTTCTTGGCTTCGTGGTTCTCTGTTCACCCGTGGTCCACGCTGTTTGTGGATATGCGCTCTCTTTTGAGCTCATCCACTTTAGTACGACCTCTTGTGTGGCTCCTAACTATTCCCTATCTCAAACATTTACGCGGGCTGTACCGCTTTCGTGATACATAGGCATTCGTGGGCGTTGGCCTCCCATCACCGGTACTCTAACCAAAGGGTGCTATTCCGGGCTTTGGTGCCTCCATGCAGTCGTGTGGTTCCGTCGCCCGTGCATCGTGATCTCCTGATGAAGTGTCATCGACCGCGGTATCACGCTATCGTGCAAATGCGGTGTGGTTATGCTGTCTTTGGTATTGTGCTACGCAGTGTATCTGCGTTGCCCGTGTTATCGTGTTCTACTATGGCATCGTGCTCCACAGTGTTCAGTCGTGGTCTCCCCAAGCGCCCACCTCCCCGTTTATTTCGTGGCTGGTCCGCCGTCCGTGCAATCTAGTTCTAATGTAGTACTGTCCTCCGTGGCTCGGTAAGCTCAGGTTAAACACTGGTATCGTTCTCCGCGGCGCTGTGATTTTCCGTGTATAGCTCCGCGACTGCGTTCTCCCATGGCTTAGTGGCACAGTCCATGTTATCGTGCTAACTTGTAGTGTCGCGGTTGGTCTTTCGTCAATGCAATCGCTAGTTACCGTAGTATCGTGCTGTGATACTCGGTGAGCTCCGGTTCTAACCTTATATCGTGTCCCAATACCCGGTGATATCCCGCTTATGGTCTCCCGCGGGCTCATGTTTGGTCTGCTGACTGTGCTCCGTGTTCAACCGTGGTGCTACGGGAGACTTTCTGTCCGTGCACTATTACCGTTACGTGTTCTACCGTGGCTTCGAGCGTGCGTGCTCTTTCGTAACCCGTGCTTTTCAGCATGCTGGGGTGTCTATGGATTTAGTTCCCTTCTGTGGCCCGTACGCTCCCGTCATATTCTTGTCCTTTTCATGGCTGTGGGCTCTTCCGTCCTTCACGCTACTTATAAAACTTCGTGGTTTGCATCGGCTAAGACTTCTATCATCGTCCATGGCCTTCCGTGCTTCGTGTTGCTCTTCTATCCCATCATCTACATAGTGTGGGTCGGTGTTCTTTCGTGTTTCGTGTTCTTGCTGAGTCGCGTGCCTCCGCGCAAACTTGATCACAAACGCTGTTCGGATTTTGTTTGATGTACACAACATATATTGTTGGAAAGATCACACAATATCTTAAGGTCGTGTGCAAATACAGAGGAAGATGATACTTTTCCCGGGGGCAGTGTGGGGTGCAGGGGGGTGTCGGGTGGGAAGTCATAATAGTCATATTTTAAAGTTTTCACATCCTAAAGTATCAATTATTAATAGTAGTAGTCGAAGTGTGATTTATTATAAACGTTAGCATAATAATTATGTGGACTACTACTACAAATGACTGCAAGCAAAAATATGAAATGGCTTAAGAATAGTACTACGCAAAACAGTACTGTAAGTTAAATTATTACAAACCTACTACGAAGCAAATCAAATCATATTTAAACCAATAAGTACTAATGTTTTGATTGAGGCCGAAGTATGAGTCAGCGAAGCCTACAAATTTTATCAACAGCACCTACGACGATAGAGAACGTGTGTGCTCATCGGCGCCTTTTAATTCAGCTAACTAACGCGTACACAGGCAGCGCCCTTCGCGTGGCCTTGCATACCGCAGCTGAAAATAAAAGCAAAATATAATTTGAGCGGTACATTTTAAGTACGATGTGTTGACCACATACAGTGTGTGCACCACATAATTCGATTCTAGCCAATCGACGCCGCCTTCGCTGCGCTCGGCAGCCAGTAGAACGCGCGTATTAGCGTGAGGATTATTAACCCTAGCCCGTTACGGACGGACTGACGGACGGACAGACACCAGACTCCACTAGAGGGGTAAGACTAGCCGTTCGCCGCCGCTACGCGGCGGAGTGGCATGGTTTGTTGGAGATGAGGTGGCCGGAACTTTATTGCTTCTTGGTGTCGTGTGTTTTGAGAGCGTGGCTCACCCCGTAGATCTTGGCATCGTGTATTTAACCACTTGCCTTTCCGTAGTCTCATTCGGCCCCGTATAATATCGTGGTTTGGAACGTTTCCGTTATTCCGTACTACAGGTTGGGTGTTGTTTTCTTCAATGGTCCATGCTCTTTCGTGCTCTTCCCGGCTTCGAGGTTCCTGCTCACCCATGGCCCACGCTGCTCAGCGGTTCTGTCCTCTCTCTTGTGGGTTCATGCTCTTTAGTACGGTCTTTTCGTTAAAGCTAACTGTTTTCCGCTCTCAAACGTTTACGTGGGTTGCACTGGCTTCGTGGTAGATACTATTTCGTTACCATTGGCCTTCCATCGCCGGTGCTCTAACCAAAGGGTGCTATTCCGTGCTTTGGTGCCTCCATGCAGTCGTGTGGTTCCGTCGCCCGTGCATCGTGATCTCCTGATGAAGTGTCATCGACCGCGGAATCACGCTATCGTGCAATCACGGTGTGGTAATGCTGTCTATGGTATGGTGCTCGCGTAGTGCATCTGCGTTGCCCGTGTTATCGTGCTCTACATGGGCTTCGTGCTCCACGGTGTGCAATCGTGGTCACCCCAAGCACCCCCGTGATTTTCGTGGCTGGTCTGCCGTCCGTGCAATCGAGTTTTAATGTGCTACTGTCCTCCGTGGCTCGGGGGGCTGAGCTTCTACGCTGGTATCGTGCTCCGTGGCTCAAAGATCTCCCGTCTATAGCTCCTGTGGCTGTGCTCCCCTATGGCTTAGTGGCACAGTCCATGCTATCGTGTTAGCTTGCGATGTTGCGGTTTTTTTTTGGTCTGTCGTCCGTGAGATCGTTAGCTACCGTAGTGTCGTGCTGTCGGACTCGGTGAGCTCCGATTCTACCCTAATATCGGGCTCCAATGCTCGGATGATCTTCCGTTTATGGTACATCGCGTTTTCACGTTTGGTCGGTCGACTGTGCTCCGTGTTGTACCGTGGTGCTATGGGAGAATTACTGTCCGTGCACTCTTACCGCTACGTGCTCTACAGTGGCTTCGAAGTTGCGTGCTCTTCCGTAGCCGTGCATTTCAGCATGCTGGGGTGTCTATGTATTTAGTTCCCTTCCGTGGCCCGTACGCTCCCGTCATATTCTTATGGTTCTGTCCTGTTCATGGCTGCGTGCACTTCCATATTTCACGCTACGTAAAACACTTCGTGGTTTGCATCGCCTAAGGCTTCTATCTTTCGTGCTTCGTGTTGCTCTTCTATCCCATCGTCTACATAGGGTGGGTCGATGTTCCTTCGGGCTTCGTGCTCTTGCTTAGTCACGTGCATCCGCGCTACCTAAACGCAATAGCTGTTCCCATTTTTTTATGTACGCTACATATATTGTTGGAAAGTTTGCAGAATATCTGAAGGTCGCACACTACGCGCGCAAATACAAAGGAAGATGACACTTTTTCCCGGAGTCAGTGTGGTGTGCAGGGGTGTAAGCCACAATAGTCATATTTTAAAGCTTTCACATTATTATTAATAGTAATACAATTGCTATTTATTATTAAACGCTGATATAATTATTTGTGTACTACTACTACAAATGACTGCAAGCAAAAATATGAAATGGCTTGATAATAGTAATATGAAAATAATATTGTATGTTAAATTAGTACAGCAGTACTACGAAGCCTAAAACATCATTATATATCCAATAAGTACTAAAGTTCGATTGAGGCCGAAATATAAGTCACCAAAGCCTAAACTTTTTTCAGCAGCTCCTACGACGATATAGTACGTGTGTGCTCATCGGCGCCTTCTACTAATGCTAGCTAATGCACACACAGGCAGCGCCCTTTGCGTGGCCTTGCGAACCGCAGCTGAAAATGAGAGCAAAATGAGAGGTCGTTAAGTACGATGTGTAGTCCACATACAGTAAGTACAGCACATAATGTCTGTTTTAGGCAAATGAAGGCCGGCTTCGCTGCGCTCGGCAGCTTTTTTAGCGAATCGACGCCCGCCTTCGCTGCGCTCAGCAGCCAGGAGAACGGCCCGCATTTTGCGTTACTTTTAAGAGCCCCTAGCCCGGTACGGACGGACGTACGGACAGAAACAACTTCAGACTTCAGCTAGGGGGGGTAAAGACTAGGCAGTCCGCAGCCGCTACGCGCGTGAGTGGCCGTGTATAGTTGTAGATGTGGTGCACACGATTTTACGTCGCTTCGTGGGTGTCGCGGGGTGTAGG
>NW_003303681.1:580924-583760 GCF_000142945.1 Phytophthora infestans T30-4 | reverse complement strand
CTTAACCATGTCCTCGGAACACGCATGCTTACGTGTACGCTAAGCACCCTGCCCTCCGTTTAGTACTCAAATATCAATGCATTATGAAAAAGTATAAAATATTAAAACGATGCCGCCTTCGGATAATGTATTAGCTTTGTGCAAATCCCCATATGTAAACTGGAAAACACATGCATTTATTGATGTCAACTACACATTCTAGTTTTAACCAATTAAGGCCACCTTCGCTGCGCTCGGCAGCCAGTAGAAATATTTAAATTATTTTATCCAATGATTTGTCCGGAAAAGCGTGACAGGCACGACAATTTAGTGTGACGGACAGACAGGTTGCTGCAGTAGATGTTTAAGACTAGCCGTTCGCCGCCGCTACGCGGCGGAGTGGCATGGTTTGTTGGAGATGAGGTGGCCGCAACCTTAGTGCTTCTTGGTGTCGCGTGTTTTGAGAGCGTGGTTCACCCCGTAGATCTTGGCATCGTGTATTTAACCAATTGCGTTTCCGTAGTCTCATTCGGCCCCGTATAATATCGTGGTTTGGAACATTTCCGTTACCCCGTACTACAGGTTGGGTGTTGTTTTCTTCAATGGTCCATGCTCTTTCGTGCTCTTCCCGGCTTCGAGGTTCCTGCTCACCCATGGCCCACGCTGCTCAGCGGTTCTGTCCTCTCTCTTGTGGGTTCATGCTCTTTAGTACGGTCTTTTCGTTAAAGCTAACTGTTTTCCGTTCTCAAACGTTTACGTGGGTTGCACTGGCTTCGTGGTAGATACTATTTCGTTACCATTGGCCTTCCATCGCCGGTGCTCTAACCAAAGGGTGCTATTCCGTGCTTTGGTGCCTCCATGCAGTCGTGGTTCCGTCGCCCGTGCATCGTGATCTCCTGATGAAGTGTCATCGACCGCGGAATCACGCTATCGTGCAATCACGGTGTGGTAATGCTGTCTATGGTATGGTGCTCGCGTAGTGCATCTGCGTTGCCCGTGTTATCGTGCTCTACATGGGCTTCGTGCTCCACGGTGTGCAATCGTGGTCACCCCAAGCACCCCCGTGATTTTCGTGGCTGGTCTGCCGTCCGTGCAATCGAGTTTTAATGTGCTACTGTCCTCCGTGGCTCGGGGAGCTGAGCTTCTACGCTGGTATCGTGCTCCGTGGCTCAAAGATCTCCCGTCTATAGCTCCTGTGGCTGTGCTCCCCTATGACTTAGTGGCACAGTCCATGCTATCGTGTTAGCTTGCGATGTTGCGGTTGGTCTGTCGTCCGTGAGATCGTTAGCTACCGTAGTGTCGTGCTGTCGGACTCGGTGAGCTCCGATTCTACCCTAATATCGGGCTCCAATGCTCGGATGATCTTCCGTTTATGGTACATCGCGTTTTCACGTTTGGTCGGTCGACTGTGCTCCGTGTTGTACCGTGGTGCTATGGGAGAATTACTGTCCGTGCACTCTTACCGCTACGTGCTCTACAGTGGCTTCGAAGTTGCGTGCTCTTCCGTAGCCGTGCATTTCAGCATGCTGGGGTGTCTATGTATTTAGTTCCCTTCCGTGGCCCGTACGCTCCCGTCATATTCTCGTTCTTCTGTTCTTTCCATGGCTGCGTGCACTTCCATCTTTCACGCTACGGAAAACACTTCGTGGTTTGCATCGGCTAAATCTTCTATCATCGTCCATGACGTTCCGTGCTTCGTGTTGCTCTTCTATCCCATCGTTTTTCGTGTTCTTGCTGAGTCGCGTGCCTCCGCGCAAACTTGATCACAAACGCTGTTCCGATTCGACACAATATCTTAAGGTCGTGTGCAAATACAGAGGAAGATGATACTTTTCCCGAGGGCAGTGTGGGGTGCAGGGGGGTGTCGGGTGGGAAGTCATAATAGTCATATTTTAAAGTTTTCACATCCTAAAGTATCAATTATTAATAGTAGTAGTAGAGGTGTGATTTATTATAAACGTTAACATAATAATTATGTAGACTACTACTACAAATAACTGCAAGCAAAAATATGAAATGTCTTAAGAATAGTACTACGCAAAACAGTACTGTAAGTTAAATTATTACAAACCTACTACGAAGCAAATCAAATCATATTTAAACCAATAAGTACTAATGTTTTGATTGAGGCCGAAGTATGAGTCACCGAAGCCTACAAATTTTATCAACAGCACCTACGACGATAGAGAACGTGTGTGCTCATCGGCGCCTTTTAATTCAGCTAACTAACGCGTACACAGGCAGCGCCCTTCGCGTGGCCTTGCATACCGCAGCTGAAAATAAAAGCAAAATATAATTTGAGCGGTACATTTTAAATACGATGTGTTGACCACATACAGTGTGTACACCACATATTGCAATTTTAGCGAATCGAGGCCGCCTTCGCTGCGCTCGGCAGCCAGTAGAACGCGCGTATTAGCGTGAGGATTATTAAATCTAGCCCGTTACGGACGGACTGACGGACGGACAGACACCAGACTCCACTAGAGGGGTAAGACTAGCCGTTCGCCGCCGCTACGCGGCGGAGTGAAATGGTTTGATGGAGATGTGATGGCCCAAAATTTAAGTGCTTCTTGGTGTCGCATGCTTTGTATGCGTCGTTCACCCCGTAGATCTTGCCATCGTGTATTAAACCACTTGCCTTTCCGTAGTCTCATTCGGCCTCCGAAATATATCGGGGGTTTGGGAACGTTTCGCGTAACCCCGTAACTACGGGTTGAATGTTGTTTTTCTTCAAATGGCCCATGGCTCTTTCCGTGCCTCTCCCCGGCTTTCGAGGTTCCCTGCCCAACCCATTGCCCACGCCAGCTCAACCGTTTCTGTCCCTCTCTCCTTTGTGGGTACATGGCGCGGTGGG
>NW_003303681.1:577738-580331 GCF_000142945.1 Phytophthora infestans T30-4 | reverse complement strand
CTCATCAGCATATCGCGCGGGATCTTCATGTAATCGTTTCCTAGGGAAGGGTTTACATCATGCCTTCCCTCCCCAACTTGCAGCAGGAACTCGGAGAACGCAGCCATTTCCTCAGCAGTGTCTGCAGTATCAGCTGTGCGCACTCGCATGTTTTCCGTAAGACGGAACGTCTGGAATTGGGGCCACAGCCTAGACGACTTGAGGCAAGCGTCAATTGTCTCGACGGGTGTTCCATTCTTAACGACCGGAAGAATCTGGCGGAAATCTCCCGAAAGTACAAACACTTTCCCCCCAAAAGGCTCGGTATCGCTGTCAAGTATGTCCCGCAGTGTTCTGTCTACTGCCTCGAATGCGTGGCGGATGGGCCATAGTGCTTCGTCCCAAATAATTAAACTTGCATGCTTGATCAACTCCTGAATATGGGAGTTCTTCCTGATACCGCACGTCGAGCTCTCGTTCAATTTTAAAGGGATCTTGAATGTAGAATGAGCTGTCCTACCACCCATGAGCAAGAGCGAGGCAATACCGCTAGACGCCACAGCGATGGCGATTTTCCCCGAGAGTCTGACTTTGGCCAGTATGTTTCGAAGCAGTGTAGATTTTCCAGTACCACCCGGGCCATCGACAAAAAATAGTTTCTTGCCTTCCTCCGGGCATTCAACCGCTTCAATAATCTGGTCGTAAACCACCCGCTGACTATCGTTTAGCTGACCTTCTGTGCTTACAATTGCCTCCAAAGCTGACGCATCGTATCCAGTGAGCTCACGCCGTAGCAATCCGTTTTGGCGAAGCGCTTCACGAATCAATGTTGGGACCGACCCCAACTGAGGAAGCTCGTCGAAGTCAGCTACGGCGTACCCACTCGCTTGAAGTAGTTCTTGAATGCTCATCAGCGTTTCAAATTCGACCAACGCCGACTTAAAGGGATCCATCAAAGCCTGATGTTTGCGTGCGAAGTCTTGGGAAAGATCCGCGAAAAACCGATCCCATAGAACACCAACATTTGCTGGAGCTGAATACACCAGAATGGTGACGAAGAGCTGGCGTAGTTGATACGGCATTTGGAACTCAGCTGCTTCCCTCAAACACGAAACCCACTCGTTGTCATTCTCTAAGTAGCCAGCCTCCCGCGCCGCAATTTGGAATGTTGGGCAGACAATCCCGTTAACCGTTCTCAAGTCTTCAAACGACGTTGGACCTCTACGCTGACAGAGCAGTAGCCGAAGATAGAACCGCTCCATGTCTCGAGGAGACACATGAATCATGCGACCAACCGCAGCTTGATACTGTTTCCTGCGAACCCACCTTTTCGGTTGCCCTTTCTCCGGCGCTTTCCAGCAGAACTCTTTAGGGATGTCCTGATACAACATCGTTCTGGCAATATGATTCTGAGGTTCTTCACTCGCACACAACTCAAAGAATCTGGTCAGCATCGTGTGACTACCACGTTCCAAAACCGCCTCCGGGTTTTCCGTTTCGCGGAAGCAAACCGTCTGCCCTGACTCGAGATGAACCGTCAGCTGTGTCACCGCATGGGTTTTCCCCTGAATCGTGAAATCGAGCAGGCGCATGCAAGCTTCCACCGGAGAAATGTAACGGGCGCTCAAGAAACGTAGAATCTCATTTGGTTCTCGACGCGCAATCTGCTGACCTCCTCGGACTTCTTCCACAGTGAGTATAGCCATGTCGGGTCCTTTGTACACATACTTGTACAGGTATTTAACCGCAGTTATATCTGTGCACACTTCCACATTGATGTGGCAGTTGTACTTCTGGGATAAGTACGGATTGTACGGTACAACCCACTGGTTGATCGTAGCATTGTCGTATTCTCTGCCTTTGAACTTTAGAACACCTTGTTGCCGTCGACGTCGTCTGTACACTGGATATCCATTAGCATTGGCTTGTGTAACTTCTGCTAAGGGCTTCGGATATCCTTTGGTGCACTTGCCGTCCTTCATACACGCGCAGGAAGGGTTTGCAGGCCCGCATGGACCATGGAGCATGCATGACATGACCGACTCATACAGCTGAGGGTTTGTATCCTTATCTGGGATCTCAGCGCATACCATCTTGTCTACGATCTCGCGGGTTCGAGGTTTGTCTTCGTCAGCCAAAATAATCAGTACGTGTGCGTGGGGGAGCCCTCGTTTTTGAAACTCGACAACGTAAATCCGCGCGCGCACTCGCCCCAGAACGCCTTGGTTTAAATCGTCAAGCGTCGCTTGCAGTTTCTGCTGCCACACGCGAGTCACGATGTCTGGTCGATCTTGAGCTGTCTGGATATTGGAAGGTATCGCTTCAAGAATCTCGTCCCATTTGGGGTTGCACGTTTCCGTCAGGAAGACGTCGGGCCGTCCATACTCCCGAAAAATTGCCATCGAATCTTGATACGACTTGTACATGGACCGCGGGCTACCCAGGTGTGAAGCCGGTAGTATGATACGCTTGCCAACCAGGTTATGAAAGTGGATAGGTGGTCCTGTGCGGACTCCGGCCCGATCTGGATGCAGCGGGATGTTATGAGCCCGGATCAAATTCCGAGGTAGGTAGAAGACCATAAGCCAGACCCGAGACAAAAGCGAATGGGGAA
>NW_003303681.1:540207-547681 GCF_000142945.1 Phytophthora infestans T30-4 | reverse complement strand
CCATGAACGGTTGCCCGCGCTTGAACAAGCTTAAGAGCAACACCCTTTTAGCTCAGTGGTCGAGCTTTGGCTTTGGAATCCACGGGTCTGTGGCTCGACTCCACCCGGGCGCAGCCCTCTCATATCATGAGTAGTCCGTACTTGGACACGAGCGCGTGGCAAATACACTCATTAACGACCTTGCGATATATGCACAGACACATCAAATAGCACGCCTAGCTGATAAGTAGGCAGCGAAAGTACTCCATCTAATGTACATGAACTATTATTCAATTCAAGTCTAACCATCACTACGATCTGATACTCTGCCTACGGCCATATATCTTCGTATGTTGCAGCCGGTCAAAAGAATGTGCAAGCAGTGGTGCCTCTTCGTCCGATCTGGACGAGGCCTTTTGTCGTACATATCGGACCCAGTATAATGTCAGTCGGAAAGGATTTACGCCACTCTATCAGTCAGTAGCTATACAAATAAGTCAGAAAGTACGTCAGCTATGCAAGTAAGATCAATGCATGCGGAAGATAGTGGAAATACCCTTCAGTAACATCACAAACAGCTCAGCAGAATAATTTCAAATATTGATGTTTGTGGCGACCATCGGCAAATACTACATATCCTAAAAGATACTTCGCGCGCGGAGCTGATTAACATTGCTCTATTCGACCGTCGCAATCGATGAAATGTGTCGACTGCCTCACGGCGATGACGTGCAGATGGGTAATATGTGTGAGTAGGCGTATTTACTCTAGCTACACTGGGATTCCTCACCGATCTACGCATATTTCGTAGCATCATTGATACTGACCCGTCTTCCGTACAGCATATTTTAGCTTTGCAACCACGCGCGCCTCCGATTCGTGTCATTTTGGGAGCAATGCGCTCAAACGAGATTATAGACAAAAGCTTCCAGGATACGATGGTGCACATATTGCGGATCACGTTAAACCCAGGTCATGTCTACCTTTACTATGACGATCAACAATACGCATTCGATCTAGATCTATCACGCGGGTATCTATCTGTAACATCCAACTGTCACGCCTACATATTTATATGTGATGTTTCCAAAAGTGACTTTAAGAAATGCTAGCGGTACACGCTCCGGAGGCGGACAGTGGGGCATTCGACCAAAGTGCGCCGCCAGGAAAGCCTGGCAAACGTCAAGAAAGCGATGGGTCCTGTCTGGTACCCCAAGAAGAAAAAGCGGCGCAGCCGCCATCGCATGCTGACCGCCCGAAACGTCAAGTACATCGAGCAAAAGAAGCAGCAGAAGAGCAGGTAATTTGGATATACATTCTTATAGCCCCTTACCCCGTATAGTTTTGTATACCGACTGACGGTGCGGGGTTTGAGGCCGCACATACGGTAAGCTGACTATGGTGTTGACGCACCTGCAGAGCGTAGCGCGCTTCAAAAAATAATTAGACATGGAATCAACTGTGCACCGCTGCAAATTGGTGGTTCCTATCCGCATACGCGTCACCGTAGATGACACGTACACTCGCTCACATGGGCACACGCTAAACCATGCTATCTGTACCATCAGCTCTTATAGCGTATATTTTACTAATTGGCGCTCACAAATTTAAGCTACAGTATTGAGTGGGAACTACGTGCGACGAATAAGCTGCTGTTGGCATAGATACTACCAGTGCGTAACAGTGCAGACCGTACAGATGAACGTGGCAAGTCGATGTGTCTGAACGCAATATTGTATTTTAGTGTCCTGTTCATAATGGCCGAGATGAGAGCTCGGTTGAGTCGCGGATGACTATAAGGTGTGCCCGCCTCGCGCGTATATATCGCGTTGGCTACTGCTAGCAGACGCGCGTTCAGCATACCTGTATCGCTGCAGTATGGCCTGTGTCCAGTTAGTGACCTGCTTGGTCATATAGACTGACACATCAGAAGCGTAAGCACCGTAAGCCAGCACGACGACGCAAATGCACCGAGAAAGCGACAGTGGCCCTATGCATATGTTCTGGCTATCACGAGCACGTGGTATATACACCTTGCGGGATAAGGACCGGACACATAAAAAAGCACGCCGAGTTGATAAGTAGGAAGCGAAAGTACTTCATTTAATGTACATGAGCTACTATTCGATTCAAGTCTAAGATGTATACGATCAGATAATCATCCTACAGTCATCTGGCCTATCTATGTTCGGCATACATATCGGAACCAGTAAATACCACTCGGAAAGGATCTACGCCACTCTGTCAGTCAGTAGCTACGGAAATAAGCCAGTAAGAACGTCAGCTATGCACGTAAGATCAATGTATGTGGAAGATAGTGGATTGCCCTTCAGTAATATCATAAAGAGTTCAGCGGAACAATTTCAAGGCATAATATTGGTGTTTGTGGCGACCATCGGCAAATACTACCTGAAAAAAGATACCTCACGCGAGGAGCCGACCAAACCGTGCTCTAATAGACCGTCGCAATCAAAGATACGGTGTCGACTGCCTGCGTGCAGATGGTAAGATGTTTGAGTAGGATATTTACTCCAGGTAACCTGGGATTCCTCACCGATCTACGCATATTTCGAAGCATCATTGATACTGACCCGTCTTCTGAACAGCATATATTAGCTTTGCAGCCACGCGCGCCTCCGATTCGTGTCATTTTGGGAGCAATGCGCTCAAACGAGATTATAGACAGAACCTTTCCGGGTAAGATGGTGCTCTTCTTGCAGATCACGTTAAACCCTGGTCGTGTCTACCATAACATGTGAGCACTAAGGATACTGTGTGCGGTGTTGTTTTGGAACGTACAGTAATATACGTAGAGCACAGTATACATGTACTATATGTTGCTTCACTTTGAGTAGAAATTATAAGCCCACCGCAGCGCAGCGGAGGTAGTCGGCCCTCTCTACACCAGCCAACCATGCCTAGCGTCCGCGGAGCGGACGCCCAGACCGCTAGTTTCCCGCCACCTAAACTTGCAGCGTGTCCGTCCGTCTGTCAATAAGTCCGTCCGGTTCCTTTCTTGCTGCTTTTTCCTGCCTTTTCGCATGGCTACACTTGGCCTGTCTAATACAGTTTCCTCCCATCCTATCGACCGCGCCTACCTTTCTGACTCGACCTAACTATGCTAAAATTACAATTATATCCAAAAGCGTTACACAATTAACTCGCGCCCTGATTGGGCAATACCTGCCGACCTGCGACACTGATTGGATCTGTCGCACGATCAGACCGTCTCTCGCCCTGGACGTGATGTAAACATTTCTGCCGAGCACGAAACGCATCGATTGGTTGCAAACAGCCAGGCGAGGTGCGCAGATACTTGATTATTGACATTCAGCTACGCAAAACCTATCGTATGTCTACTGCAAATCGGGCACCGTAACCAGCCCATGCAGTTAATGCTCTGCGTTGTTATTTTCACACGTTTTTCAAAGTAGAGACGATATATTCATTTATTAGTATTATTATTACTAAAGGAGGCTTCACGACCTTTGCGTTATAATAGTTGCACCCCTGCATGCGCGAATGGTACTTACGTGGTGGTGCTGCTATTGCTGAAAAGTATGATTGTACAAAAATAATAGTATCATTATTTAAGCGATTGCCAAAAATAAAATAAAACTTTTTTTGTATAATAATGAGTACCGGCATTAAATGGCCGTGTATTGGCTAAATATTTTGACGTACTTTATTGGTTAAAATAATATCATGTTTATGATATAATAATACTATTTAATATTTGCTAAATATTAAACACCCAGCAGTAAGTATCCGTTAAAATACCTAATATTTTTACGCACGTTAGTAATTATAAATTTTCCTTCACAGTTTGCAACATGGCGAGGCCCACGTGCAAGGCCAATATTGGCCTGCAACTGCTGAATCCGCAGCGGTCTACGACGGATTCCCGGGCGCGCTGCGTCTGCTGCGGGAAGCTGCAGTACGGCCACGCATTCCGTACAATCAGCAGGCGGGACATCGTGCGGCGCTGTATTGTCTGCGAGAACTGCCCAAAAGCGGTTGAGTTTTGGGAGGAAAAGCCCCCACCTCCTGATTCGGCCGAAGTGCGCCGCCAAGAAAGCCTGTCAAACGTCAAGAAGGCGATGGGTCCTGACTGGTACCCCGAGAAGAAAAAGAGGCGTAGCCGCCCTCGCAAGCTGACCGCCCGAAACGCCAAGTACATCGAGGAAAAGAAGCAGCAGAAGAGCAAGTAATTGGTAAATATACCCTTTTAGGCCCCCATTTTCCTACCTATCTTTGTATTTAGTATACTGGTGACGGTACGAGGCTTGGAGCCGCACATACGGTAACTGACTATGGCGCTGCCAATAGTGTTGACGCATCTACAGAGGGTAGCGCGTTTCAAATAATAATTAGCGCATGGTGTCTACTGCGAACCCTTGCAAGCTGACCGTCCCTATCTGCTTCCGCGTAACAATACATCGAGAGTACACTCGCTCACTTGGATACATGCAAACCATGCTATCTGTGACATCAGCGCTCACAGCGTATGTTCCATTAATGTGCGCTCACAAATTGAAACTACAGCATCGAGTGAGCACTACACGCGACGATTAGTTGCTGTCTACATAAATACGAGCACGTGTGCGGTAGCGCAAACAATACCGGTGGGTGTGGAAGTCGAACTGTCTGTACGCAGTACTATACTTTAGTGCCCTGTCCATAATGGTCGAGATAAGAGCTCGGTTCAGTCGCGGGTAGCTATAAGGTGTACCCGCCGCGCGCGTAGATACTGCGTGTAATACAGGTGACAGACGCGCGGTCAGCTTGCCAGTATCGCTGCAGTATGGTCTGTGCCCAGTTAGTGACCTGCTTGGTCATATAAACGGATACATCAGAAGCGTAAGCACAGTAAGCCAGCACGACGACGCAAAATATACCGAGAAAGCGACAGTGATCCTATACATAGGTTTTAGATATCACGAGCGCGTGGTATACACACTCATTACGACCTCGCAATATATGCACGGATACATCAAATAGCACGCCGAGTTGATAAGTAGGCATCAAACGTACTTCATATAATGTACATGAGCGACGATTCGAACCAAGTCTAAGATATCTACGATCTGATAATCTGCCTACACTTATGTGGCTTCGTATGTTCGTCATACATATCGGAGCCAGTAAATGTCTCTCGAAAGGGTCTACGCCACTCTATCAGTCAGAATCTATCCAAATAAGTCAGTATGTGCGGCAGCTATGCAAGTACAATCAATGCATGCAATACAAAGTGGAAACACCCTTCAGTAATATCATAAAGAGCTCAGCAGAACAATTGCAACGCATAATATTGGTGTTTGTCGCGACTATCGGCAAAATCTACCTGTCCTAAAAGATACTTCGCGCAAGAAGCTGACTAGACCTTTCTCTAATAGACCGTCGCAATCAATGATATGGTGTCGACTGCCTCACGGCGATGACGTGGCAGATGATATTATGTTTGAGTAGACGTATTTACTCCAGCTAAACTGGGATTCCTCACCGGTCTATGCCAATGTGGATCATCACTGATACTGACATGTCTTCTGAACAGCATTTGTTAGCTTTGCAGCCACGGACGCCTCCGATTCGTGTCATTTTGGGGGCTATGCGCTCAAATGCGATTATAGACAAAACCTTCACGGGTAAGATGGTGCTCTTCTTGCAGATCACGTTAAACCCTGGTCATATCTATCATAACATGTGAGCACTAAATATACTGTGTGCGGTGTTGTTTTGGAGCGTAATATAAGTAGAACACAGTATACATGTACTATATGTTGCTTTGCTGCACGTAGAAACGCTAAGCACACCGCAGCGCAGCGAAGGTGGTCAGCCCGCACTACACCAACCAACCATGCCCTAGCGTCCGCGGAGCGGGCGCCCAGACCGCTAGTTTCCCGCCACCTAAACTTGCAGCGTGTCCGTCCGTCTGTCAATAAGTCCGTCGGTTCCTTTCTTGCTGCTTTTTCCTGCCTTTTCGCATGGCTACACTTGGCCTGTCTAATACAGTTTCCTCCCATCCTATCGACCGCGCCTACCTTTCTGACTCGACCTAACTATGCTAAAATTACAATTATATCCAAAAGCGTGACACAATTAACTCGCGCCCTGATTGGGCAATACCTGCCGACCTGCGACACTGATTGGATCTGTCGCACGATCAGACCGTCTCTCGCCCTGGACGTGATGTAAACATTTCTGCCGAGCACGAAACGCATCGATTGGTTGCAAACAGCCAGGCGAGGTGCGCAGATACTTGATTATTGACATTCAGCTACGCAAAACCTATCGTATGTCTACTGCAAATCGGGCACCGTAACCAGCCCATGCAGTTAATGCTCTGCGTTGTTATTTTCACACGTTTTTCAAAGTAGAGACGATATATTCATTTATTAGTATTATTATTACTAAAGGAGGCTTCACGACCTTTGCGTTATAATAGTTGCACCCCTGCATGCGCGAATGGTACTTACGTGGTGGTGCTGCTATTGCTGAAAAGTATGATTGTACAAAAATAATAGTATCATTATTTAAGCGATTGCCAAAACTAAAATAAAACTTTTTTTTTGTAATAATGAGTACCGGCATTAAATGGCCGTGTATTGGCTAAATATTTTGACGTACTTTATTGGTTAAAATAATATCATGTTTATGATATAATAATACTATTTAATATATTGCTAAATATTAAACACCCAGCAGTAAGTATCCGTTAAAATACCTAATACTTTTACGCACGTTAGTAATTATAATTTTCCTTCACAGTTTGCAACATGGCGAGGCCCACGTGCAAGGCCAATATTGGCCTGCAACTGCTGAATCCGCAGCGGTCTACGACGGATTCCCGGGCGCGCTGCGTCTGCTGCGGGAAGCTGCAGTACGGCTACGCATTCCGTACAATCAGCAGGCGGGACATCGTGCAGCGCTGTATTGTCTGCGAGAACTGCCCAAAAGCGGTTGAGTTTTGGGAGGAAAAGCCCCCACCTCCTGATTCGGCCGAAGTGCGCCGCCAAGAAAGCCTGGCAAACGTCAAGAAGGCGATGGGTCCTGACTGGTACCCCGAGAAGAAAAAGAGGCGTAGCCGCCCTCGCAAGATGACCGCCCGAAACGCCAAGTACATCGAGGAAAAGAAGCAGCAGAAGAGCAAGTAATTGGTAAATATACCCTTTTAGGCCCCCATTTTCCTACCTATCTTTGTATTTAGTATACTGGTGACGGTACGAGGCTTGGAGCCGCACATACGGTAACTGACTATGGCGCTGCCAATAGTGTTGACGCATCTACAGAGGGTAGCGCGTTTCAAATAATAATTAGCGCATGGTGTCTACTGCGAACCCTTGCAAGCTGACCGTCCCCATCTGCTTCCGCGTAGCAATAGATCGAGAGTACACTCGCTCACTTGGATACATGCAAACCATGCTATCTGTGACATCAGCGCTCACAGCGTATGTTCCATTAATGTGCGCTCACAAATTGAAACTACAGCATCGAG
>NW_003303681.1:535769-539445 GCF_000142945.1 Phytophthora infestans T30-4 | reverse complement strand
GCAGCCACTGCGTTTGTCACAACAAAAATCTTTGTGGCATCCCAGACCATGCAGTTTACCGCAGCACGGAGGTATCGGCGGACTGAGACGTTTCGAGGAATGCTATCACATGAATGGATGCATTTTCAGTGGTGCCACTAGCCGCTCTGTATCCATCTGCCTCGCGAACTTCGCGGCGAAGATCAAAGTTGTGCAGCATGAGCATCACCGGCGCTTGCGTGCCTCCGCGAAAACAGACCACGACTTTGTTGACTCAGGCAGGATTTCGTTTCTTTTTAAGATCTTTCAATCTATACACGATCTTCTGGATGACTGTAAAATGATTTCGAGCCAGCCACAATTCAGACTCGCTGTCAAACAAGGCAGGAGGAACCTTCGCATCGCTGTCCTGGTCACTTGTGATCAAACTCTCGCTTTTGATGATCGCGGATCCTTTCGTCGGCACCTTCACTCTGCTTCAACCACGCTCGCTGACAATGCAGACCTTGCGACAAGAAATTCGAGCACCAAGCTACTACTACTACAGTACTACTGTACTTCGCACTACGTAAAAGTCTTTAATTTACCGCTCCCTAAACTTGTAGCGTGTCCGTCCGTCTGTCAATAAGTCCGTCCGGTTCCTTTCTTGCTGCGTTTTCCTGCCTTTTCGCATGGCTACACTTGGCCTGTCTAATACATTTACGTCCCTTCTTACCGACCGCGCCTACCTTTCTGACTCGACCTCACTATGCCAAAATTACAAATATATCCAAAAGCGTGACGCAATTAACTCGCGCCCTGATTGGGCAATACCGACCGACCTGCGACACTGACTGGATCTGTCGCACGATCAGACCGCCTCTCTCCCTCGCGATTGGACGTAAAGTAAACATTTCTGCCCCGAACGAAACACATTGATTGGATGCAAACAGCCAGCAGATACTTGATTATTGCGTTCAGCTACGCAAAACCTGTCGTATGTACTGCAAATCGGGCACACTAACCACTTTATTTTCTAAGAGCTCTGCACACATCTCACATAGAAATATTTATTATTATTAATGTAGACTTCACAGACCAGTATTTTGTAAGAGCTCAGGGATGTTATTTTCCACACACTTTTCAAAGTAAAGACGATATTAATAGTATTAATTTAATTAACGGAAGCTTCACAGACGCATTTGTAAGATCTCGGCGATGCTATTTTCCACACATTTTCTTAAGTAGAGACGATAGTATTTTTAATATTAAAGTAGACTTCACGACCAGCGCTTTTTGTAGCGACTTTGCGAATATATATATTTTGTACTTTACCTGGAACTCACCACTGCCACCGTGCAATGAAGGCGCGCAGCTGCACGGGCATTTCGCTATCTGCTCCCGTGCACCACACCCGACAGATGCATGCGCGCACGATAGATAATTGTCTTAGGCAATTTAAATTGCATGTAAAGTATGTTTTTGTTTGGAAATCTGATAATAATATATTATAGCAAAGCCAAAACGTTAGTATCAACTTTTTAATATGTTTCTAAATAATAAATACCAGCCTTATATTTCCAAGCTATTGGCTAATATTTGGACGCAAGTAATTGGTTAAAACAAAATATTTTGCTAACATCCGCACGTTTGCAAAATGGTGGGCCCTACGTGCAAGCAATGCGAGGCGAAGATTGACCCGCTTCTGCTGAACCCGCAGCGGTCTACGACGGATCCCCGAGCGCGCTGCGTCTGCTGCGGGAAGCTACAGTACGGCTACGCATTCCGTACAATCAGCGGGCGGGACATCGTGCGGCGCTGTATTGCCTGCGAGAACGGCCCAAAAGCGGTTGAGTTTTGGGAGGAAAAGCCCCCACCACCTGATTCGGCCGAAGTGCGCCGCCAGGAAAGCCTGGCGAACATCAAGAAGGCGATGGGTCCTGACTGGTACCCCAAGAAGGAGAAGAAGCGCAGTCGCCTTCGCAAGCTGACCGCCCGAAACGTCAAGTACATCGAGCAAAAGAAGCAGCAGAAGAGCAAGTAATTTGGATAATATATCCTTATTGCCCCCGTTACCCCGCTTATCTTTGTATTTTGTATACTGGCGGGCGGCGCGAGGCTTGGGGCCGCACATATGGTAAACTAACTGTGGTGCTGCCAATTGTGTTGACGCACCTACGGAGTGTAGCGCGTTTCATATAATAATTAGCGCATGGTATCTACTGTGTACCCTTGCGAGCTGGCCGTTCCTATCTGCATACGCGTTACCGTAGATGGAAAGTACACTTGCTCACTTGGCACACGCAAACCCATGCTATATGTACCACCAACCCTCACAGTTTATATTTCACTAATGTGCGCTCACGAATGTAAGCTTCAGTATTGAGTGAGCACTATGCGCGATAAATAAGCTGCTGTCTACATGGACACAACCAGTGATGACCAAACAAGCGGCCATCGCAAGGAGATGTGTCTGTACGCAGTACTTTACTTTAGCGCCCTGTCCATAATGGCCGAGATAAGAGCTCGGTTGAGTCACGGATGGCTATAATGTGTACCCGCCGCGCGCGTATATATTGCTTTGAATACTGCTAACAGACGCCTGATCAGCTTGCCTGTATCACCGCGGGTATGACCTGTGCCCGAATAGTGACGTGCTGGATCATATAGACGGATACATCATAATCGTAGGTACAGTAGGCTAGCACGACGATACAGAAGTACCGAGATCGCAGCAGTAACCCAGTGCATGGGTGTTGGCTATCACGACAACACCCATTGGCGGCATTGCGGGATATGCACGGACACTCAATGGCGCCCCGAGTAGTTAAATTGAGGCCCAGGCAAAAATTTTTCCCTCTTTAAAGTTACCCTGAATTTATTTTTTACATTTGCAATTTTAACCCTCCCCAAAGTTTAAACCCTTCACTAAGTATCTGATACTCTGCCTACAGCCATATATCTTCGTATGCTGCAGCCGGTCAAAAGAATGTGCACGCAGTGGTGCCTCTTCATCCGATGTGGACGAGGCCTTTTGTCGTACATATCGGACCCAGTATAATGTCAGTCGGAAAGGATTTACGCCACTCTGTCAGTCAGAAGCTATACACATAAGTCAGAAAGTACGTCAGCTATGCAAGTAAGATCAATGCATGCGGAAGATAGTGGAAATACCCTTCAGTTACATCACAAACAGCTCAGCAGAATAATTTCAAAGCATAATATTGATGTTTGTGGCGACCATCGGCATATACTACCTATCCTAAAAGATACTTCGCGCGCGGAGCTGATTAACATTGCTCTATTCGACCGTCGCAATCGGTGATATGTGTCGACTGCCTCACGGCGATGACGTGCAGATGGGTAAAATACGTTTGAGTAGGCGTACTTACTCTAGCTACACTGGGATTCCTCACCGATCAACGGATATTTCGTAGCATCATTGATACTGACCCGGCTTCCCGTACAGTATATATTAGGCTTGCAACCACGCGCGCCTCCAATTCGTGTCATTTTGGAGCGATGCCTCAAACGAGATTAAGACAAAAATTCCCGGTAGGACGTGCCTCTTCTGGCGATCAGTAAACCCTGCCATGTCTACAAAACCTGGTGAGCACTACGAAATTGTGTGCGTGGTGTTTTGGGCATATAGACGCAGATGCCAGTTACTGGACTAAAAGTTGCTTCTTTGGGGAGGAATTCTAGCCCACCGGGCGAG
>NW_003303681.1:493732-523522 GCF_000142945.1 Phytophthora infestans T30-4 | reverse complement strand
TCAGATCCGGGCACGCGCACCATTGTGGTGTAGCGGGATCAGCAAAATCTGCGAGATTGCCGGATCCAGCTTACCAACTGCACCCAGACACCGACTAACGGAGGGGGTCCCCCGATGATCCGTGTTCTGCTGAACTTTCCTCACCTTGTGTACCCGTCGGTAGGGCGGGATCTTGCTCTCTCGGTAACTTCCGAAGCGTTCAAGTGGTGAAGCTTGAGTGTCTTGGCGAGACGTGGGGATGGGGTGGAGCAGCAGTGGAAAATCCTCACTCTGCGTCCGTGGATGGTTCCGTATCCTAAGCGAATACTCGAGCTTATGGATCCGGGGCCTAGATCGTGGATCTGGCCGTAGGGTTGCCTTGCGGGTGTGTTCCTTTGCCTTTGTAGTTCCTTTGCGTCGTACTTGCCGCCTCCTGTGACGGGATCTTGAAAGTTGAGAGCCCCTAGGGTGTAACCGACCAAGTAGTAAATTCGGTTAACCTGTCGGATCTGCACAAGTAAAGGAAAAGCTCACTAGGTTGTAGGATCTGGCCAATGTATTATCCAGTTATCACTACCAACACTAGATTTGCAATTCCCAACCTTCTCGGAGCTCGTACGGCCAATGTAGTTCCGGTTCTTGAGGGCAGGAAGGCACTTGCGTGTCACTGTGCAAATTGGAGTCTGTATTGATATTTAAGCCTATACCTGCCTGGATTTCAACCTTCTATGTCTTTCATCTGCTAAATTCCTTACCAGGCTCGGCTGCATGTCCCTTCTTCCCTTGACCCATCATCCCAGCTGTATTATCTTCAGATCCACCGGATCCATGACGTAATCATCATGGTCACCCTATTATGGGTACACTCATCCGGATCCAGGTCGCTTGGATCCACTTCACTGTAAGTTTGCACTCGTCGTCGATCTGAGCTCTCCCATCATCCAACATCATCTCGCAACCGTCTGTGCTCCATTGTCCCACGAAAGTTCGAGATCCACTGTATCCATCATCCCTATACCCTGGATCCAGGTCCCTCCAGGCGGGATCCTCCCTCCTTGGATCCGAACTCGGAAGTATGGGATCCGGGGTACCTCGCGGTGGATCTTGACTCTTCATTAGCCGTGGCTACTAGATCCACCTTCAGAGGGCACCGACCATCCTTCCTTCATAGGATCCACACTCGATCCACTCTTGTATAGTATATCCCATATCCATCTTAGTGAATCCAGGTAAGGGTGGATCCGAGGTAAGTCTTGGTGGATCTTGCCTTCTCGTACGTCGCTCATATCAGATCCATCGTCATTCCATACGGGGTGCTGCTCGCCATGGCTAATCCACCACAGGCAACTTGCATCCGTGCCAGCCAACCCAAATCCTCTCTAATCACTTGAAATTGTCACTGATTCGGGATAGTGACCCCGCGTCAGGCCCATTCTCTTATTTCTGAAAAAGCACTTCACCACAGAGTCACACAGCACCTTGCACAGAGGAGGTGTTTAAGGGTATTTACTACCCGAGTTAACATTAGTCCACGTGTTTCCGGCGTCAGTGGGGACGGGTTGCTACTTAGAGGAGTAGATTTAAGACTGATGTATTTATAAGTAAGATAAGCTTGGGTCTCTTACAAACTATAGGTAACCTCTAGTTTGTGTAGAACCCAAGCAAATCTTACTTATAAATACATCAGTCTTACATCTACTCTTCTAAGTAGCAAACCGTTCCCACTGAGGCCGGGAACACGTGGACTTACGTTCACTCGGGTAGTTAATACCCTTAAGCACTTCCTCTGTGCGAGGTGCTGTGTGACCCCGTCACACTTGGTAGCACTCGTAGTCAATCCAACACCATCGCGGGTGGATTGAGCTACCTGAATCCTCTGTGCGCTCAACGTTTGAGCCAAGATGGACCGGAGCGAGTTTCCTCGCTTGAACGACTCACAGTACGAGTCTGTTCGGAAGATGGGAGGCATCTTTGGACAAGATGTCCTTCGCAGCTTGGCGGCGGCGACGCCTGCCGAGCAACAAGAACGCGTGACCGCGTTTGAGACCTACGAGCGTGGTCTCATCGCTCACGTCCGCGGGAGCTTGGAGGCTACTATGGCCGCTCCCCAGGCAACCAGGCCTAAGCCGGTGTGGCTGAAGGTCCCCGCGTTTGAGGGGAAGGAAGGAGAGAATCTTCACTTCTGAGTCCGTGAGGTGGAGATCGCCATGAAGGCGGGTCTCATCTCGGACGAGCCAGTTCGGGTGGCTTCTGCCCTGTCCAACCTCGGTGGACGTGCCAGGCACTGGGCATACACCAGGGAGACGTCATCTCCTGGATGCTTTGCATCCTGGGGCTCAGCTGTGTGAGCAGCTTCGAGCCGCGTTCCTACCGGCGAACGACGAGTTCCGCCAGCGCTCACGCTTTCTCGCGTGTAAGCAAGGTAAACGTGAGCTGCAGGAGTACGCGCAAGAGATGCGCACGTTGGTGGCATCTCTGGCAGGAAATCTTCTGCCTGAAGACATTAAGACAACAGTCTTCATGGACGGCCTGAAGGTCGGTCCCTACTCGCACCCAGCTATTCCGGGTGCAAGCGACAACTATGGAGGAGGCGATTCGAATCGCCCTCCAAGAAGAGTACAGCCACAAGCAGGCTGGTACTCTTCGGGAAGAGGAGCATCACCACGATGAGAATGGCGTTCTTCGGGAGGCGGAGCATCGCAGCAATGACGCTGTTCTCCTGCTGTCACGCAGCCCGTTGATACCGGTGCGTACAACGAGCCCGAGCCCATGGACTTAAGCTCAGCCGAGAGCTTGGTCCGCTGCTATGGATGCGGCGGACATGGACACTACCAGCGTGTGTGTCCCTCGCTAGTCCTCGGGAAGAAGACGGCCCGTGGGCCCCAAGTCCGGTGGCGCAGGCCACGGTCAGGTGGACGAAGACTCCACGGCCACCAGTAGAGGCAGTATGCTCTACTGAAGAGCGCTAAGCCTTCGTGATGGGTGTGCAGGTTGTGCGCACCACGGGACTTAGCCCAGAGAGACGTGGTTCTCTCAAACCGGTGAAGGGCAGTGATGGGCTGCTGGTAGTACACTCGGTGTACGGGGGTACGGTACCCCTTGAGCGTTTGATGAGTTCTGGGGCGTTGATACGCCGCCGGAACGTCGCTTGACATAGCGACATAGCGACATCCGACTGCACTCTATGTCAGAGTGGCGGTCGTGGGCTGGTCCTTGGTGGACTAGCCTTTGGTACGGTAGTATCAATGGTCCTCAACGGACCTGAACGTTTCGGCTCGATGAGCTCGCGCACCGCGGTGTCGCTCGCAGTTCTCGCCATGAACAACATGGCTAAGCCGAACATAAGGCACAGCCCGGACTTTGGTGTGGCAAGGCTAAGAAGGGCCTACCAGTCCAGGTCTATGACGGAGCATTGGTGAGTCATGTTCCCACCTCCGTCATGACTGGGGCGTCTGATACAGACCGCAGAAGCGTCACGGAGCTGTCAACGCGCCAACAGCTCTGCGTACAGCAAGACCATGCTATCCTGCGACAATGCCACGGGCATGGGTCTTTTGCCCGGCGTGTGGACCTGCTACACCATCAGCGTCCAACGCCAAAGGTCGTCGCGCCGTACGGGCTTCGACAGTGGTTATGCCTTTAAGCGCTAACCAGGTGGGTAACTTAGAACCACACGGTCGCCCAGACCTTAGCTGAAGAGGAAGGCGCTGAATGCGCTTCCTGTGGGGATAACACAGTACCACACGCAGTCGCCCAGACTATAACTGAAGAGGAAGGCATTGTCCATGCTTCCTGTGTGGGTAACACAGTGCCACACGAGGTCTCGAGTGCCTTTGATGTCGTCAACGAGACATCACGACGTGGGTAACAAAGTGCCACGTCACGTCAGCCGCCGCAAGTCGGGTCTGAACCTTGTTCAGGCCGCCGTCGCTTCAAGCGACGCGGAGTCCAGGGCCCAGACTCCTCTGACTCGGTCGGTGGACACCAACACTGTCCGGTGTGTGTGCGGGTCTGCCACACCAGCCGATCCCAACACCGAAGGTCGTCGCGCCGTATGCGCTTCGACAGTGGTGGTGCCGAAGAGCATTCACCAGGTGGGTAACATAGGTCCACACTGCGGGTAACAAGTTCCGCAAGCAGCGAAGCTGCTTAAAGAAGACCGACATTCGGTGCTCCGAGCGTGGGTAACAAAGTTCCACGCAAGGTCACTCAGACTATATCTGATAAGGAAGTCGCTGTATGCGCTTCCGGTGTGGGTAACAGAGGTCCACACCCAAGGCGAGTACCATAGCGCCGCACACAGAGCCATTGGCTCGAGGCGCGAGGTTGTCTCGGCCTCGCCAGACGTGAGCAACTCGCTCGACGTCAAGTCGAGCAGACTCAAACTGCCGACGCGAAGGCTGAATGCCTTCGGTCGACACGGCCGACGCGGTCGACCATACCGACGCAGTGCACATGGCGGAGAGCCGTTGCGCCTGCCAGTGGCTATTAGAAACCACGCGAGACTCAGTAGTCTCGAGGTTAAGTGGGGGAGAGGCTCGGAAACACCTTTCCTCCCTGACTTTCCAAGAGGCAAGTAGCCGTCGTGCTGCCAGTGACTATCACAAGCCACGAGAGACTCAATAGTCTCGAGTGTAAGTGGGGGAGAGGCTCGGAAATACCTTTCCTCCCTGGTCTTGAGGTAAGACCAAGTTCCTTACGGAACCAGGCGTCGATGTACATCGACTGCAGGCTGGAGGCGAACAGCCGGGCTAGAGCTGCGGTAGCTCTAGCCGAACAGGACATAGTGGCGAAGAAAGCCACTGACGCAAGGTGCCTCGGAATCGCTGAGCGAATCAGCAGTGTTGGGGTTGCAAGCAATCACACACGAGGCGAAGCGCGGGCCTAGTGCAATCAACGCACTGGTCCCTTGGTCATGAACGACCTGTCGAGTAGGGTGAACGGAACGTCTCACCCGCCGACAAAGCGGTTGCGGTGCGTGATGTACGCAACGCGCCGGGTATAATGGGCCGTGGAGCCATAACCCAAGTGTGGTGCACGAGTGCACACACAACTGACCGGGTGGTGGTCGAGGCAACGCACGCAGTCGTAGCTGGTGCCGCGCCGAGCATGACACCGTGGTGATGGCTGCTTGCCTCACCATAGGTTGGTACCCGTGAGTACTCGGTGTCAATGCCAGACACCAATGCCGCAGTGGCATAGTGGTGTGATGTGCCCCACCACGGTCGAGTACCATCAAGGTACATGGAGTCTGTTACAGAGTATAGGTGCAAAGGATGTGCACCATACCACGACCCGATGCGCTCTGGACGCTGTGAGTCAACGCACGTACCGTTCATCGGCACTGGCTGCTGTCGAGCAGCCTGCCAGGAGCTCCACGTAACGAAATCGTCGTGCATGACACACATGACGTGCACGGAGCACTTATGGTAGCTGTGGTACGTGTCGTACACAGCGTACCTCGTGTACGGGCCCATGGACCTGTACACTGTGCTTGCACATGCGTCGTGCATGATGCGAGCACTGGCCATGAATCTGTTCAGGCGACAGCACAGCAGAAGCTGTTGCCGCCAAACATGGCAGCCTTGTGGTGGGCGTACCGCACCAAAGGTTAGTACCGTACGGTACATGGTGTCGATGGGAGACACCTACACCATGATTGTGTACCGTCACGGTACACGGTGTCGATGAAGGACACCTACGCGCCGTTGGTATGGTGACCAAGACGTGAAGAGAGCGTGGCAGAAGCTCCGCCCGTAAGGATGGATCCTTGATGGAGCCAAAGGCATGGCCCGAGGTGAGCTGAGAGCTCCCTCTAGTGCTGGGGAAGGTGTTGCCCTTCTCGGTGTCGTCCCTCGCGGGAGACACCATGCTCCGGACGCGTTCGCGAGGACTGTCGTGTCCTCTGGTGCGAGCTGTGGGCGAATGCCACACGTTCGGATGCTATTGCACCCTGTGCCAAAGCACTGTACGCGCGCTAGCGCAGGAGCTAAGGCAGCTCTGAGTGTAGGCTTTGCGGCCAACACAGTTGTGAGCATAGGGATGCAAATCCCAGTGAGCTTTGGCAGCACAAGTCACTGTGGGTGTGACTGAGAGCCGCGCCAGTCTCGTGGCTGCTCAGTGTGAGAATTCACCTTTTGGTGTTTTAATTCTCTCACCTCTGATTGGAGAACCAGTTGTGATTAGAGAATCAGGTGATTTTCAGTTAAGTGCGGGAGGATGTAACGGGGTACAGCTCCATGTTACATAAAGAGTGACCCGTCACTCTAGTGGACACCTGGTACACGGTACCAGGTGCTCTCGGAGCCAGTCAGTGCATGACTACTTAGCTCCACTATAGGTAACCTCTAGTTTGTAAGAGACCCAAGCTTATCTTACTTATAGATACATCAGTCTTAAATCTACTCCTCTAAGTAGCAAACCGTTCCCACTGAGGCCGGGAACACGTGGACTTACGTTCACTCGGGTAGTTAATACCCTTAAGCACTTCCTCTGTGCAAGGTGCTGTGTGACCCCGTCACACTAACCCCAACACCTTGACATTAAAAGGGTAAAAACTAGGACCAAAAGTTAGCGCCTTGGCTTGGCTGCAGTGCCATCATTTACACGGTCTCCTTTCATGAACATGAAGCCTTTAAAACGACTTTAATCCGGGGTATGCTCATCCTGATGTCTACCGCTCTCCAGAATGGACACTCAAGTGTGTCACTAATAACAAATCATATATGTGTTTTGTCCTTGATTCTCACAGTTAAACTTGAGTTCAATATGAGGATAAGATCTGTTATATCTTATATTTCGCACTTAAGCTGGAGCACGGCACCCTCCTTACAAACCCTAAGTCATTCCTTGTCCAATTCCTTTTTTCTAGGACAAAAAATGTTGGGCCAAAATCAGTTTTTGCTGATCGGTCCACTTTTACTGAAATCATCAGATGGATACGTTCCTGCAGCTGGATGCCGCCGGCGGCGTATACGACGACGACCTGGTGGTGGGTGAGCCCGTAGACTTGGAGACGCAGATCCAGCGCCACATTGTCGAAACGAGTCAAGCCGATGCGCTCTTCGGTGAGCAGCTCTACCGTCCAGTGGGAGGGGAAGCGGGTGATAACGATGAAAAGGGCGACGAGCAGTTGAGCGCCGCCGAGTCGGACGAGTTGGAGCGACAGCGCTATCTGCAGCGCGTTCTATTGATTGAGAAGGGGATGCAAGATGCAGACAATGAGGTGCAGCAACGAATCGACACCATGAAGCGCATCGTAGGGCTCGAAGACCCCATGGCGCAGCTGTATGAGTATCTGACGCTCAAACAGGAAGCCCGACGAGAAGATGGCGTGGACATTGTGAGGGATCTGATACTTTGTGCCAACCGCATGACAAACGAGGAAGACAGCGAAGTGGCCATGTTGGGAGCGTTCTTCTTTCTGTGCGACAAACAGCAACCCAGGACGCGAGGAATGGCAGCCATGTTGCCGGTTGCAGCGGCGATGATGGAGGCATCCAACGGAATTGACCACTCGCCATTCTAATATGCACGATTTGTGTTATTATTTGATTTATGGGCAACTTAGGTCCCCCACTGGAAGAACTCGCATTGGCTGTCTTGTGGGTTTGGACACTTGAAAAAGGCCCGACCTTTGTTAACTCCACTTTTACACGTGAGCCGGATGCCAGGCAACTTGCACTCACACATTGGAGTCTCGCTATCTCCTCTATCAGCCGTAGAAGGCGACATCTCGGCCATCCACTCGACGAAGCCGCAGGTATCTGGTGCCTGGAAGCTGCAGGCATAGAACTCGCGGTACTGGTTTGGACCTGGCTTTCGAGTTTTACGCACAGCGCAAAGGGTATTATGCCCAGAGCACTTGGGTGCACTTGATGTACCAGCATCGCCTCTTGCAGCCGACGCTTGAGCTGATCCACTGGGAGTGTCCGTAACCTCATCCTTCCACAGAAAAAAACCGCAGCTGTTATCCGTTTGGCCGCGTCGGCAGATATAAAACTGTCGACCTTTGTTTGGGCCATCCTTCTTCACAGTTCTCTCGGCGCAAGGTTCATTATGACCAGGACACTTGACTATGGGCGCGTTCGAGTCGGATACCCAAGCAAAGAAGTCGCACTGCTCACCTTGAGGCAGCGAACACTTGTAGAACATCCGCCCGGTATTGGGACCGTCACGAGTGACTTCTTTCTCCACACAAGGCAAGCCGTGGTCATCGCACCGGGGTATATCTGAGGTCAGACTCGGAGCGCGGAGTATTCGACGCTGCGCCTGCGCTGAATTATCTGTAGGCCGTGATGGAAGTCGCTGACGCTTTCGCCGTCGGTCTCGAATTACACTGCCAGCTCCTGTACTCGATGAACTGTCAGGGTTGGAGGCTCGAGATCTCGTGGCTGCGCGATGAGACTGCCGTGGTTCTATGTCAACGGGAGTCCGTGGCCTTGCTTCTCCCCTGGGCGGCATCCTAAAGTCGGCAGTATCGTAAACGGGTTGGCCGAATTGTTCCGAGAAAGTCTGGTCTAGCACAGTAGCGCTACGTGTGACCTCAAGGAAAATGCCTTTCATCTGCGAAGATAGTTGTCAGGACAGCACAAGGCAGAGACAAGAAGACGCTTAAGAAGGCTGTACCTGAGCCATACACGAGTCGACCACTTGCCGGAGTGCCTTCTGTCCTAGCGAAATCGCTTTGCAGTCATTCTCCATCTGAAACGTTCAAGCACAAGCAATGAGATTCAAGTCGATACAGGCAACATCCCCTTCACGATCAAACTCACCGCAGCACGAAGAACTGGTTTTGCCAGCTCGAGGCCCATGTGCTCGTATGATAGAACTAATGCCAACCCCAGAGTTGTGGGCTTAAACTGGGTTTCGTTATTCACCTTGATAGCGTACTCACGCTTGAGAATGGTCTTGATGTGCTCAGCAATCGTGGCGTCTGTGCCAATGCCGTTTGAATCCATCTTTGCGATCAAATCTGCCTCCGATAAAAGCGGTGGCGGGTTTGTGTCTCCTGAGAGCATCACAAGCGTCGACGGGCGGAACACATCGCCGTGTTTATAAACAGGAATCGCAGACGCATTCCATTTCTCGTACTTGTAGATATCCAAGTAATTCCGTTCCTCCACCATCAATCCAGACGCAATGAACCTCTCATTTAACATCGCCATCACGACACTAGTCTGGCTGCCCTTGGCATCGCGACTACAACACGCCAGGAAATGGAGAGAGACAAACTCGTACACTTTCTTTTCGTCTGGGTCTGGCAACGTATTTAGGTCAACACTCTTGGTTGGGTGAATGGGAGGGTGTGCCTGATCATCAGAATTCCCGTGGCGAGGAGCTTCGTACTTTCCTCCGTCAAGCAGCTGCCGTGTCACGTAGTTCCCCCACTGTTGATGAGTTTCATGAGCCCGAACCAAACTCATCAGGTCGGTGCCTTCTTTGAATTTGCTGGTCTCCGTACGTGGATAGCTGATCAAGCCCTTATTGTACAGACTTTCTGCCGCTTTCATGGTTGCCTCCGACGAGATCCGTAGCCAACGTGAAGCTCGTTTTTGCAGCTCCACCGTGGTAAGCGGCAACGGCTTCCTCTTCCAAGAAGGTCGCTTGTCTACAGACTCGATCGCTGCCGTTTGACTCTCCACTAGAGACTCGTAGATACACAAGCACGCCATGCGGTCGAAAAAATGCCCACGCTTCCACTTGAACGTCGTCGTGGGTGCGTCTGGTTGATCGGTTTGCTGATGTGTGACGCTGATGTAATAGAACGCCTCTCGTTCAAAGTTCCTAATCTTAAGAAATCGTTCCACCACAAAACCAAGTGTAGGGAACTGGCAAGGTCCATAGCTAATAACGTTTTTCTCCTGATTTAGTGCTGGGAATCTGCTCTGGATGCGCATCGTCTGGAACCTCGTAAATGCAGCGCCGATTCTTAAATCGATCTCGGATCGAGCATCGACTGCCAATGAAAGTTTTTCATTGGGCTGCGATAAATTCTGCACTGCGTGGACGATGTCGCGGGGAATAAGCGCCGAGAACCTGGCGCGAAACACGCGTAGCCTGCTATTGGTCTTTTCGCAAATACTTTTAACCTCGTAGGCGATATTCTCGCCCTCTCGATCACAATCCAACCACAGCACGAGCCACTGCAAGCGAAGATCAGTCAAAGTCAGTTAGATAGAATTACTTATAAGCACAGATAAATGGCGCACTTGACTGTGCTTGGCCTCCTCCATCAGCGTCTTTTCAATCTTTTTCTGGGTCTCATCGCTGCGTATCTTCTTGGTCACTGGCGCCGTAAAGAGGTCCACGGGATCGCATGAGTGCCAACTTCTGACACTCGCGTCAAAGTCCAGCTCCATGATATGGCCTGTGACGGATGTAACGACCATTTGCACCTGCTGCCCTCGGACCTGGTACGGGAACTCAAAGAGCGCATTGTATTTGGAAAAACCGGCGCGCTGGCAACACACGCAATGGAGACTAGGTTAGCGAAAGCACCCAAGAGAAGTAGAGAAATGAGCGCACATCACACACACACGATGAGAGCGGCCTGAGGACAGGATATTGGCGATCTCCTTGGCCACCGATGGCTTTTCCGCCACATTGAGCACCTTCATGCAGGCACCTCCAAAATGTAGGTTTGGGATTGGCTTAAAAAAATAACCCCAGTCTCTTTAGGATTCCCCAAGATGAGCGGCTTCCTGAACGTGCGAAAGCCAGCCGGGCTCACGTCGCATCGGTGCGTTGGAGTCATGCGCCGAGTGCTGGACACGCGACAGGTTGGACATGGTGGTACATTGGACCCGATGGCCACGGGCGTCCTCATGCTGGCAGTGGGTCGGGCCACACGCTTCTTGCAATACTTGACGACGGGTAAGGAGTACAGGGGCGCGATCCGACTGGGCATCACCACGGACTCGGACGACATCACGGGTGATGTTCGGACACAGTTACCAGCACCGTGGATCAGTGAGGAGATGGTGAACATGACGCTGCAGAGGTGAGAGGACGGAGTACACAAAGAGGAAAGTCTGGATGTGGTGTTGTGACCGGTGGAACTTACTGCTGGCTGCAGGTTTATTGGGGAGATCGACCAGGTGCCCCCGCGTGTCAGCGCCATCAAAAAGAATGGCGTGAGGCTGTACAAATTAGCGAGAGCAAAGAAAGTAAGATTGTGTTGCGGTCTAACATATAGTGGGGCAGATGGGAAACTTGACGGAAAGGATACTGTGGTACCACGCAGGATTTTGACGTCAAGCCGAGACGGGTGTGTATTAAGAAGATCGACGTGCAAAGCTTTACACAAGGAGATTTTCCAGAGGTTGGTCGATGGTTGTGGAATGCTGGTGGGTGGTAGGTGAAACTAATAGGTTGCCGACTTGATGCTAGGTGGGTATCCGTGTCGTCTGTGGAGGAGGCACATACATCCGATCGATCGCCCGGGAATGCGGTGAGGCACTAATTGTGCCCCCCGAGTACCTGGACTCGACGTGCAAATTGCGCAACTCTGTTGGCGATTTTTGCGTTGGAGGAACGCTGACTGAACTGGAGCGAACTCGAAGTGGGGCTTTTGCCATTGCCGATAGTCTCGACTTCGATGAAATCCGTTCCATGTTAGAGGTACGCATTTGCTACCTTAAACGAAGCAACGACCCGCTCGCAATCTAACGAACTTTACTTCCTTTTCATAACAGCGAGGGGAGTCCCCGCTTCAGCCGATCGAGAACATGCTCCAGCATCTTCCCTCCGCGGAATTACCACTACAAACTGCCCAGTATTGGTTGAATGGTGGCACTGTTACTATCCCAGCGGAAGATATTGAGTTCGTGGACCACAACTACTACAAACTCACCAGCGGCGAGCCCATTCGCATTTACTCATCGTCGACAATGCTTGGCATCGCTCAAGTGGACCCACAACCTCAGTACAAGGAAGTATTTCTCAGAAAGCGTTTATTCATCTAAGAGGTCGGTATTTCTCTTCCTTGAAACCTACTCGAACGTTGATGTGACACTGCGGCTATGCTGCATCAAGTTTTGCAGCCCTGTGGCCATAATCGCCGCGAACATTTCCATATCGATAGACATCCCAGGACCGCCGGACACTGGCGGAGTGGGCTTGTGCTCTTCCTGAAAGTTCTCGTACGCATACGCTGTCGCTCCTGTAGGCTGTACCATGGTTCTAGCTTCGTCAAAATCAGCCATTGATAGAGGGCGCATTGTAGGAACCTCAGGCTGGGAAGCCTCATTGTAAATCTGGGGCTTCTCGTCCTCAACTGTCCGGTTCTTTGCAGCTTCCTCTGCTGCTGCGCGGCAATTGTCGATATGCTCCCGAAGCGGAATCATCAGAGCAGCTCGACACAACTCCTTCAAATCACTGCCACTATAGTACATCGTGTCGTTGGCGAGCTTTACGAAATCAAAATTGTTGTCTACCCCCTCCGTCTTAAGCTGGAGTCGGAGAATCTTCTCACGCTGCGGTCTGTTCGGCAGTCCAATCTCAAACGTGCGCGGCATTCGGCGAAGGAAAGCAGGATCCACATCACCCGGACGATTGGTCGCACCCATAATAATGACACCGAAGCCTCCGTCATTTTCGGTGTTCATTTCAGTGAAACCGTCCCAAAGCGCCAGGAATTCCTGCAGCAAAAACAACAGGTCAAGACAGATTGACACTTTTGGCGCCAAATCAAACGACGCATACCGTTTTCATAGATGAAAATGTCGGGTCCGACACGCCGCCTCGCTTGCCCATGAACGAGTCGACTTCATCGATGAAAATGATGCAAGGTGCCAGTTTCCGAGCCAGCGAGAAAGCTGCCCGCACGAGCTTCTGCGACTCGCCGAACCACTTGCTCATTATCGTACTGATCTTCAGGTCAATGAAGAAGGCACCGGATTCCTTGGCGATGGCCTTGGCCAGCATGGTCTTGCCCGTTCCTGGCTTACCATAGAGCAAAATGCCCTTGGGGGCAGTGAGCAACTTCCCGCGAGAAGCAAAGAACTCAGGGCTCTTAAGCGGGAGTACCACCAGATCATGAATGTCACGCTTCTGTCGCTCCAGGCCGCCGATGTCCTCGAATGACACGTCGATGTCCTGCGGGTCCACAATGTCGCCAGCGATGACATTCTCAAAGTAATTAGTGTTGAACACGCGACGGCCTGTGCGCTTCAGGCGGCTCTGCAGCTTTGCCTGACTATCTTGTCCGTTGCTCCAGTCGTCCATCATGGGTTTCAGTTGCTGCAGCAGCAGCAACAGCCGACAGTGTTATCTTAACGATGTCATGACACGTCAGACACCCTTTGCTTACCTTGTACAGGTACTTGGACGTCTGATACATTGTGTAGAGCATGAGACCGTCCAGGACCATACCCAGCACCTCATCCTTGATGGAGGCAGCGTCGCTATCATTGGACGAGCCCTGGCGCTTGCCGCTGAATATCTCGGAGCTCTTACTAGCGCTGCCGCCCATTGTCAGAATGCGAGTGTTTCTCCAGCTGTGGTGGGGATAACACAATAATTTGTGCTTTGTAGATCCGTTTAATAAAACATAAAACTTTTATAGCCTTGGTCAAGCATAAAGCGTAAAAATGAGATGGGAAGAGGCGTATCAATTTGTTTTATCTGTTAAAGAATAACTAATTCAAAACGGCAAAAAGGGTCGATTTACAGGATATTATAATAATGGATTTGGCGGTTGATCGATCCCGATTTGACTGCGCCAGTCTAGCTAGGTCATTTGTACTTTTTATATACCTCGATTTAATGAAAAGTTTTTATTAAATCGAGGTATTAGACATGAAATCAACTGTGCACCGCTGCAAATTGGTGATTCCTATCCGTATACGCGTCACCGTAGATGGCACGTACACTCGCTCACGTGGGCACACGCAAAACCATGGCATCTGTACCATCAGCTCTTATAGCGGATATTTCACTAATTGGCGCTCACAAATTCAAACTACAGTATTGAGTGGGAGCTACGTGCGACGAATAAGCTGCTGTTGACATAGATACTACCACTGCGTGACAGTGCAGACCGTACAGATGAACGTGGCAAGTCGATGTGTCTGAACGCAATATTGTACTTTAGTGTTCTGTTCATAATGGCCGAGATGAGAGCTCGGTTGAGTCGCGGATGACTATAAGGTGTACCCGCCTCGCGCGTATATATCGCGTTGGCTACTGCTAAGAGACGCGCGTTCAGCATACCTGTATCGCTGCGGAATGGCCTGTGCCCAGTTAGTGACGCGCTGGATTATACAGACCGATACATCAATAGCGTAAGCACAGAAAGCTAGCACGACGACGCACAAGTACCGATAAAGAAACCGTGACCCCATATACATAGGTTGGGCTATCACGAGCGCGAGGCATACACACTCATTAACGGCCTTGCGATTTATGCACGAACAAAACAATTAGCACGCCGAGCTGATAAGTAGGCAGCGAAAGTACTCCTTCTAATGTACATGAACTATTATTCATTTCAAGTCTAACCATCATTACGATCTGATACTCTGCCTACAGCCATATATCTTCGTATGTTTGTCGTACATGTCGGACCCAGTAAATGCCACTCGGAAAGAATCTACGCCACTCTGTCAGTCAGTAGCTATGCAAATAAGTCAGTAAGTGCGTCAACTATGCGAGTAAGATCAATGCATGCGAAAGATAGTGGAAAGACCCTTCAGTAATATCACAAACAGTTCTGCAGAATAATAATTTCCAAAGCATAATGTTGGTGTTTGTGGCGACCATCGGCAAATACTACCTATCCTATAAAATATTTCGCGCGTGGGGCTGACTAAACCTTGCTCTAATAGACCGTCGCAAGCAATGATAAGGTGTCGGCTGCCTCACGACGATGACGTGCAGATGGGTAATGTGTTTGAGTAGGATATTTACTCCAGCTACACTTGAATTCCTCAACGATGTATGCCAATTTCGAAGCATCATCGGTACTGACCCGTCTTCTGAACGGCATATTTTACATTTGCAAACTCGAGCGCCCCCGATTGGTGTCATTTTGGGAGCTATGCGCTCTAATGAGATTATAGACAAATCCTTCCAGGATAAAATTGTGCACGTATTGCGGATCACGTTAAAACCAGGTCATGTCTACCTTTACTATGACGATCAACAATACGCATTCGATCTAGATCTATCACGCGGGTATCTATCTGTAACATCCAGCTGTCACGCCTACATATTTATATGTGATGTTTCCAAAAAGTGACTTTAAGAAATGATAGCAGTACACGCTCCAGAGGCGGACAGTGAGGCATAACATGAGAGCACTAAGGATATTGTGTACGGTGTTGTTTTGGAGCGTAGCATAAGTAGATCAAAGTATACAAATATTATATGTAGCTTCGCTCTAAGTAGAAACTCTAAGCCCACCGCAGCGCAGCGGAGGTGGTCGTCCCTCTTTACACCAACAAACAATACCCTAGCGTCCGCGGAGCGGGCGCCCAGACCGCTAGTTTCCCGCTCCCTAACCTTGTAACCTGTCGGTCTGTCCGTCCGTCAGTCCGTCGCACCCCCCCCCCCTGTCTTCCTGCTTTTGCCTGCCTTTTCGCATGGCTACAGCCGGCCTGGCTAATACAGTTTCGTCCCATCTTACCGACCGCGCCTACCTTTCTGACTCGACCTAACTATGCTAAAATTACAAATGTATCCAAAAGCGTTACACAATTAACTCGCGCCCTGATTGGTCAATACCTGCTGACCTGCGACACTGACTGGATCTGTCGCACGATCAGACCGTCTCTCGCCCTGGACGTGATGTAAACATTTCTGCCGAGCACCAAACGCATCGATTGGTTGCAAACAGCTAGGCGAGCTGCGCAGATAAATAAATTATTGACATTCAGCTACGCAAAACCTATCGTATGTACTGCAAATCGGGCACAGTAACAAGCCCATGCAGTTAAAGCTCTGCGATGTTATTTTCCACACGTTTTTCAAAGTAGAGACGATATATTCATTTATTAGTATTATTATTACTAAAGGAGGCTTCACGACCTTTGCGTTATAATAGTTGCACCCCTGCATGCGCGAATGGTACTTACGTGGTGGTGCTGCTATTGCTGAAAAGTATGATTGTACAAAACTAATAATATCATTATTTAAGCGATTGCCAAAACTAAAATAAAACTTTTTTTGTGTAATAATGAGTACCGGCATTAAATGGCCGTGTATTGGCTAAATATTTTGACGTACTTTACTGGTTAAAATAATATCATGTTTACGATATAATAATACTATTTAATATTTTGCTAAATATTAAACACCCAGCAGTAAGTATCCGTTAAAATACCTAATATTTTTACGCACGTTAGTATTTATAAAATTCACAGTTTGCAACATGGCGAGGCCCACGTGCAAGGCCAATATTGGCCTGCAACTGCTGAATCCGCAGCGGTCTACGACGGATTCCCGGGCGCGCTGCGTCTGCTGCGGGAAGCTGCAGTACGGCTACGCATTCCGTACAATCAGCAGGCGGGACATCGTGCGGCGCTGTATTGTCTGCGAGAACTGCCCAAAAGCGGTTGAGTTTTGGGAGGAAAAGCCCCCACTTCCTGATTCGGCCGAAGTGCGCCGCCAAGAAAGCCTGTCAAACGTCAAGAAGGCGATGGGTCCTGACTGGTACCCCGAGAAGAAAAAGAGGCGTAGCCGCCCTCGCAAGCTGACCGCCCGAAACGCCAAGTACATCGAGGAAAAAAAGCAGCAGAAGAGCAAGTAATTGGTGAATATACCCTTTTAGGCCCCCATTTTCCTACCTATCTTTGTATTTAGTATACTGGTGACGGTACGAGGCTTGGAGCCGCACATACGGTAACTGACTATGGCGCTGCCAATAGTGTTGACGCATCTACAGAGGGTAGCGCGTTTCAAATAATAATTAGCGCATGGTGTCTACTGCGAACCCTTGCAAGCTGACCGTCCCTATCTGCTTCCGCGTAACAATAGATCGAGAGTACACTCGCTCACTTGGATACATGCAAACCATGCTATCTGTGACATCAGCGCTCACAGCGTATGTTCCATTAATGTGCGCTCACAAATTGAAACTACAGCATCGAGTGAGCACTACACGCGACGATTAAGTTGCTGTCTACATAGATACGAGCACGTGTGCGGTAGTGCAAACAATACCGGTGGGTGTGGAAGTCGAACTGTCTGTACGCAGTACTATACTTTAGTGCCCTGTCCATAATGGTCGAGATAAGAGCTCGGTTCAGTCGCGGGTAGCTATAAGGTGTACCCGCCGCGCGCGTAGATACTGCGTGTAATACAGGTGACAGACGCGCGGTCAGCTTACCAGTATCGCTGCAGTATGGTCTGTGCCCAGTTAGTGACCTGCTTGGTCATATAAACGAATACATCAGAAGCGTAAGCACAGTAAGCCAGCACGACGACGCAAAATGTACCGAGAAAGCGACAGTGATCCTATACATAGGTTTTAGATATCACGAGCGCGTGGTATACACACTCATTAACGACCTCGCAATATATGCACGAATATATCAAATAGCACGCCGAGTTGATAAGTAGGCATCAAACGTACTTCATATAATGTACATGAGCGACGATTCGAACCAAGTCTAAGATATCTACGATCTGATAATCTGCCTACACTTATGTGGCTTCGTATGTTCGTCATACATATCGGAGCCAGTAAATGTCTCTCGAAAGGGTCTACGCCACTCTATCAGTCAGAATCTATACAAATAAGTCAGTATGTGCGGCAGCTATGCAAGTAGAATCAATGCATGCAATACAAAGTGGAAACACCCTTCAGTAATATCATAAAGAGCTCAGCAGAACAATTGCAACGCATAATATTGGTGTTTGTCGCGACTATCGGCAAAATCTACCTGTCCTAAAAGATACTTCGCGCAAGAAGCTGACTAAACCTTTCTCTAATAGACCGTCGCAATCAATGATATGGTGTCGACTGCCTCACGGCGATGACGTGGCAGATGATATTATGTTTGAGTAGACGTATTTACTCCAGCTACACTGGGATTCCTCACCGGTCTATGCCAATGTGGATCATCACTGATACTGACATGTCTTCTGAACAGCATTTGTCAGCTTTGCAGCCACGGACGCGCCTCCGATTCGTGTCATTTTGGGGGCGATGCGCTCAAATGCGATTATAGACAAAACCTTCACGGGTAAGATGGTGCTCATCTTGCAGATCACGTTAAACCCTGGTCATATCTATCATAACATGTGAGCACTAAATATACTGTGTGCGGTGTTGTTTTGGAGCGTAATATAAGTAGAACACATTATACATGTACTATATGTTGCTTTGCTGCACGTAGAAACGCTAAGCACACCGCAGCGCAGCGAAGGTGGTCAGCCTGCACTACACCAACCAACCATGCCCTAGCGTCCGCGGAGCGGGCGCCCAGACCGCTAGTTTCCCGCTCCCTAACCTTGCAGCCTGTCCGTCCGTCTGTCAATAAGTCCGTCCGGTTCCTTTCTTGCTGCTTTTTCCTGCCTTTTCGCATGGCTACACCCGGCCTGTCTAATATATTTTCGTCCCATCTTACCGACCGCGCCTACCTTTCTGACTCGACTTAACCATGCCAAAATTACAAATATATCCAAAAGCGTTACACAATTAACTCGCGCCCTGATTGGGCAATACCTGCCGACCTGCGACACTGACTGGATCTGTTGCACGATCAGACCGTCTCTCGCCCTCGCGATTGGACGTAAGGTAAACATTTCTGCCGAGCACGAAACGCACCGATTGGATGCAAACGGCCAGGCGAGCTGCGCAGATACTTGATTATTGCGTAAAACCTGTCGTATGTACTGCAAATCGGGCACAGTAACCACTTTATTTTCTAAGAGCTCTACACACTTCTCAAATAGAGATACTTATTATTATTAATGTAGCCTTCACAGACCAGTATTTTGTAAGAGCTCTGGGATGGTATTTTTCACACACTTTTCAAAGTAAAGACGATATTAATAGTACTAATATGAATAATATAAGCTTCACAGGCCGCATTTGTAAGAGCTCGGCGATGCTATTTTCCACAGACTTTCTAAAGTAGAGACGATAGTATTTTTTAATACTAAAGTAGGCTTCACGACCAGCGCTTTTTGTAGGGACTTTGCGAATATATATATATATATTACTTCACCTGGCACTCAACACTGCCACCGTGCAATGAAGGCGCGCGGCTGCACGGTCATTGCGCTATCTGCTCCCGTGCACCGCACCCGACGGATGCATGCGCGCACGATCGATAGTTGTTTTAGTCAATTTATATTGCATGTAAAGTATGTTTTTGTTTGGAAATCTGATAATAATATATTATAACAAAGCCAAATAATACTATTTTAAAACATTTTAATATTTTGCCTAATGATAAATACCAGTCTTCCAGTACCGTGCTATTGGCTAATGTTTGGACACAAGTAATTGGTTAAAACAATAAGTTTTGCTAACTTACTCACAGTTTGCAAAATGGTGGGCCCTGTGTGCAAGCAATGCGAGGCGAAGATTGACCCGCTTCTGCTGAGCCCGCAGCGGTCTACGACGGATTCCTGGGTGCGCTGTGTCTGCTGCGGGAAGCTGCAGTACGGTTATGTGCTCTGTACGATCCGTACAATCAGCGGGCAGAATATCGTGCGGCGCTGTATTGCCTGCAAGAACGGCCCAAAGGCGGTTGAGTTCTGGGAGGAAAAGCTCCCACCACCTGATTCGACCAAAGTGCGCCGCCAGGAAAGCCTGGCAAACGTCAAGAAAGCGATGGGTCCTGACTGGTACCCCAAGAAGAAAAAGAGGCGCAGCCGCCATCGCATGCTGACCGCCCGAAACGTCAAGTACATCGAGCAAAAGAAGCAGCAGAAGAGCAGGTGATTTGGATATACATTTTATAGCCCCTTACCCCGTATAGTTTTGTATACTGACTGACGGTGCGGGGTTTGGGGCCGCACATACGGTAAGCTGACTATGGTGTTGACGCACCTGCAGAGCGTAGCGCGCTTCAAAAAATAATTAGACATGGAATCAACTGTGCACCGCTGCAAATTGGTGGTTCCTATCCGCATACGCGTCACCGTAGATGGCACGTACACTCGCTCACGTGGCACACGCTAAACCATGCTATCTGTACCATCAGCTCTTATAGCGTATATTTCACTAATTGGCGCTCACAAATTTAAGCTACAGTATTGAGTGGGAACTACGTGCGACGAATAAGCTGCTGTTGGCATATATACTACCAGTGCGTAACAGTGCAGACCGTACAGATGAACGTGGCAAGTCGATGTGTCTGAACGCAATATTGTATTTTAGTGTCCTGTTCATAATGGCCGAGATGAGAGCTCGGTTGAGTCGCGGATGACTATAAGGTGTACCCACCTCGCGCGTATATATCGCGTTGGCTACTGCTAGCAGACGCGCGTTCAGCATACCTGTATCGCTGCAGTATGGCCTGTGTCCAGTTAGTGACCTGCTTGGTCATATAGACTGACACATCAGAAGCGTAAGCACCGTAAGCCAGCACGACGACGCAAATGCACCGAGAAAGCGACAGTGGCCCTATGCATATGTTCTGGCTATCACGAGCACGTGGTATATACACCTTGCGGGATAAGGACCGGACACATAAAAAAGCACGCCGAGTTGATAAGTAGGCAGCGAAAGTACTTCATTTAATGTACATGAGCTACTATTCGATTCAAGTCTAAGATGTATACGATCAGATAATCATCCTACAGTCATCTGGCTTCCTATGTTCGGCATACATATCGGAACCAGTAAATGCCACTCGGAAAGGATCTACGCCACTCTGTCAGTCAGTAGCTACGGAAATAAGCCAGTAAAAACGTCAGCTATGCACGTAAGATCAATGTATGCGGAAGATAGTGGATTGCCCTTCAGTAATATCATAAAGAGTTCAGCGGAACAATTTCAAGGCATAATATTGGTGTTTGTGGCGACCATCGGCAAATACTACCTGAAAAAAGATACCTCACGCGAGGAGCCGACCAAACCGTGCTCTAATAGACCGTCGCAATCAAAGATACGGTGTCGACTGCCTGCGTGCAGATGGTAAGATGTTTGAGTAGGATATTTACTCCAGGTAACCTGGGATTCCTCACCGATGTATGCCAATTTCGAAGCATCATTGATACTGACCCGTCTTCTGAACAGCATATATTAGCTTTGCAGCCACGCGCGCCTCCGATTCGTGTCATTTTGGGAGCAATGCGCTCAAACGAGATTATAGACAGAACCTTTCCGGGTAAGATGGTGCTCTTCTTGCAGATCACGCTAAACCCTGGTCGTGTCTACCATAACATGTGAGCACTAAGGATACTGTGTGCGGTGTTGTTTTGGAACGTACAGTAATATACGATACATGTACTATATGTTGCTTCGCTTTGAGTAGAAATTCTAAGCTCACCGCAGCGCAGCGGAGGTAGTCGGCCCTCTCTACACCAACCATCCATGCCCTAGCGTCCGCGGAGCGGGCGCCCAGACCGCTAGTCGCTCCGCTTCTAACCTTGCAGCCTGTCCGTCCGTCTGTCAATAAGTCCGTCCGGTTCCTTTCTTGCTGCTTTTTCCTGCCTTTTCGCATGGCTACACCCGGCCTGTCTAATACAGTTTCATCCCATCGTACCGACCGCGCCTACCTTTCTGACTCGACTTAACTATGCCAAAATTACAAATATATCTAAAAGCGTGACGCAATTAACTCGCGCCCTGATTGGGCAATACCTGCCGACCTGCGACACTGACTGGATCTGTCGCACGAACAGACCGCCTCTCGCCCTCACGATTGGACGTAAGGTAAACATTTCTGCCGAGCACGAAACGCATCGATTGGTTGCAAACAGCTAGGCGAGCTGCGCAGATACTAAATTATTGACATTCAGCTACGCAAAACCTATCGTATGTACTGCAAATCGGGCACAGTAACAAGCCCATGCAGTTAAAGCTCTGCGATGTTATTTTCCACACGTTTTTCAAAGTAGAGACGATATATTCATTTATTAGTATTATTATTACTAAAGGAGGCTTCACGACCTTTGCGTTATAATAGTTGCACCCCTGCATGCGCGAATGGTACTTACGTGGTGGTGCTGCTATTGCTGAAAAGTATGATTGTACAAAACTAATAATATCATTATTTAAGCGATTGCCAAAACTAAAATAAAACTTTTTTTGTGTAATAATGAGTACCGGCATTAAATGGCCGTGTATTGGCTAAATATTTTGACGTACTTTATTGGTTAAAATAATATCATGTTTATGATATAATAATACTATTTAATATTTTGCTAAATATTAAACACCCAGCAGTAAGTATCCGTTAAAATACCTAATATTTTTACGCACGTTAGTATTTATAAAATTCACAGTTTGCAACATGGCGAGGCCCACGTGCAAGGCCAATATTGGCCTGCAACTGCTGAATCCGCAGCGGTCTACGACGGATTCCCGGGCGCGCTGCGTCTGCTGCGGGAAGCTGCAGTACGGCTACGCATTCCGTACAATCAGCAGGCGGGACATCGTGCGGCGCTGTATCGTCTGCGAGAACTGCCCAAAAGCGGTTGAGTTTTGGGAGGAAAAGCCCCCACCTCCTGATTCGGCCGAAGTGCGCCGTCAGGAAAGCCTGGCGAACGTCAAGAAGGCGATGGGTCCTAATTGGTACCCCAAGAAGAAAAAGAGGCGCAGCCGCCCTCGCAAGCTGACCGCCCGAAACGCCAAGTACATCAAGCAAAAGAAGCAGCAGAAGAGCAACTAATGGTAAATATACCCTTTTAGGCCCCCATTTTCCGTCCTATCTTTGTATTTAGTGTACTGGCTGACGGTGCGAGGCTTGGAGCGGTAAGCTGACTATAGTGCCGACGCACCTACATAGCGTGGCGCGCTTCATAATATATGAGCGCATGGAATCAACTGTGTTCTGCTGCAAGTTGGTCGTTCCTATCCGCATACGCGTCACCGTATATGGCACGCGTCACCGTATATGGCACGTACAATGGACACACGCAAAACCATGATATCTGTACCATCAGCGTCTATAGCGTAAATTTTCACAAATTTAAACTACAGCATTGAGTGAGAGCTACGTGCGACGAATAAGCTGCTGTTTGCATAGATACTACCACTGCGTGACAGTGAAGACCGTACAGATGGACGTGACAAGTTAATGTGTCGGAACGCAGTATTGTACTTTAGTGTCCTGTCCATAATGACCGAAATGAGAGCTCGGTTGTGTCGCGGACACGGTGTACCCGTCGCGCGCGAATTTATCGCGTTGGCTATTGCTAACAGAAGGTGTACCCGCCGCGCACGTATATATCGCGTTGGCTATTGCTAACAGACGCGCGGTCAGCATGCCTGTATCGCTGCGGAATGGCCTGTGCCCAGTTAGTGACGCGCTTGATTATACAGACTGATACATCAACCGCGTAAGCACAGAAAGCTAGCACGACGACGCACAAGTACCGATAAGGAAACAGGGACCCCATGCATAGGTTGGGTATCACGAGCGCGTGGCAAATACACTCATTAACGACCTTACGATATATGCACGGACACATCAAATAGCACGCCGAGCTGATAAGTAGGCAGCGAAAGTACTCCATCTAATGTACATGAACTATTATTCAATTCAAGTCTACCATCACTACGATCTGATACTCTGCCTACGGCCATATATCTTCGTATGTTTGTCGTACATGTCGGACCCAGTAAATGCCACTCGGAAAGAATCTACGCCACTCTGTCAGTCAGTAGCTATGCAAATAAGTCAGTAAGTGCGTCAACTATGCGAGTAAGATCAATGCATGCGAAAGATAGTGGAAAGACCCTTCAGTAATATCACAAACAGTTCAGCAGAATAATAATTTCCAAAGAATAATGTTGGTGTTTGCGGCGACCATCGGCAAATACTACCTATCCTATAAAATATTTCGCGCGTGGGGCTGACTAAACCTTGCTCTAATAGACCGTCGCAAGCAATGATAAGGTGTCGGCTGCCTCACGACGATGACGTGCAGATGGGTAATGTGTTCGAGTAGGATATTTACTCCAGCTACACTTGAGTTCCTCAACGATGTATGCCAATTTCGAAGCATCATCGGTACTGACCCGTCTTCTGAACAGCATATACTACATTTGCAAACTCGAGCGCCCCCGATTGGTGTCATTTTGGGAGCTATGCGCTCTAATGAGATTATAGACAAATCCTTTCAGGATAAAATTGTGCACGTATTGCGGATCACGTTAAACCCAGGTCATGTCTACCTTTACTATGACGATCAACAATACGCATTCGATCTAGATCTATCACGCGGGTATCTATCTGTAACATCCAGCTGTCACGCCTACATATTTATATGTGATGTTTCCAAAAAGTGACTTTAAGAAATGATAGCAGTACACGCTCCAGAGGCGGACAGTGAGGCATAACATGAGAGCACTAACGATATTGTGTACGGTGTTGTTTTGGAGCGTAGCATAAGTAGATCAAAGTATACAAATATTATATGTAGCTTCGCTCTAAGTAGAAACTCTAAGCCCACCGCAGCGCAGCGGAGGTGGTCGTCCCTCTTTACACCAACAAACAATACCCTAGTGTCCGCGGAGCGGGCGCCCAGACCGCTAGTTTCCCGCTCCCTAACCTTGCAGCCTGTCCGTCTGTCCGTCCGTCTGTCAATCAGTCCGTCGCTTTCCTCTCTTGCTGCTTTTGCCTGCCTTTTCGCATGGCTACAGCCGGCCTGGCTAATACAGTTTTGTCCCATCTTACCGACCGCGCCTACCTTTCTGACTCGACCTAACTATGCAAAAATTACAAATATATCCAAAAGCGTGACACAATTAACTCGCGCCCTGATTGGGCAATACCAGCCGACCTGCGACACTGACTGGATCTGTCGCACGATCAGACCGCCTCTCGCCCTCGCGATTGGACGTAAGGTAAACATTTCTGCCGAGCACGAAGCGCATCGATTGGTTGCAAACAGCCAGCAGATACTTGATTATCGACATTCAGCTACGCAAAACCTGTCGTATGTACTGCAAATCGGGCACAGTAACCATTTATTTTCTAAGAGCTCTACACACTTCTCAAACAGAGATGTTTATTATTATTAATGTAGACTTCACAGACCAGTATTTTGTAAGAGATCTGGAATGTTATTTCCACACACTTTTCAAAGTAAAGACGATATTAATAGTACTAATATGAATAATATAAGCTTCACAGACCGCATTTGTAAGAGCTCGGCGATGCTATTTTCCACACACGCTCATTAAAGTAGAGACGATAGTATTTTTTATTTTAAAGTAGGCTTCACGACCAGCGCTTTTTGTAGGGACTTTGCGAAAATATATCTGTTTTACATCACCTGGCACTCACCACTGCCACCGTGCAACGAAGGCGCGCGGCTGCACGGTCATTGCGCTATCTGCTCCCGTGCACTGCACCCGACGAATGCATGCGCGCACGATAGATAATTGTTTTAGTCAATTTATATTGCATGTAAAGTATGTATTTGTTGGGAAATATGATAAAAGTATTATTATAGCAAAGCCAAAATATTAAATATCAACTTTTTAATATTTTTTTTTAAAAAATATATATCCGCGTTATATGTCCATGCTATTGGCTAATATTTGGACGCAAGTAATTGGTTAAAACAAAATATTTTGCTAACATACGCACAGTTTGCAAAATGGTGGGCCCTACGTGCAAGCAATGCGAGGCGAAGATTGACCCGCTTCTGCTGAACCCGCAGCGGTCTACGACGGATGCACGGGCGCGCTGCGTCTGCTGCGGGAAGCTGCAGTACGGTTACGCGTTCCGTACAATCAGCGGGCGGGACATCGTGCGGCGCTGTATTGCCTGCGAGAACGGCCCAAAAGCAGCTGAGTTCTGGGAGGAAAAGCCCCCACCACCTGATTCGGCCAAAGTGCGCCGCCAGGAAAGCCTGGCGAACATCATGAAGGCGATGGGTCCTGACTGGTACCCCAAGAAGAAGAGAAGAAGAAGAAGCGCAGCCGCCTTCGCAAGTTGACCGCCCGAAATGTCAAGTACATCGAGCAAAAGAAGCAGCAGAAGAGCAGGTAATTTGGATATACATCCTTATAGCCCTTTATTCCGCATAGTTTTGTATACTGGCTGACGGTGCGAGGCTTGGGGTCGCACATACCGTAAGCTGACTGTGGCGCTTCCTCATAGCCCCTTACCCCGCATAGTTTTGTATACTGGCTGACCGGGGTCGCACATACCGTAAGCTGACTGTGGCGCTACCAAGCGTGTTGACGCACCTATAGAGCGTAGCGCGTTTCATATAATAACTAGCACGAGGTATGTACTGTGTATCTCTGCAAGCTGGCCGTCCTTATCTACATACGCGTCACCGTAGACGGCAAGTACACTCACTCATTTGGACACAAGCTAAATCAAGATATATGTACCACTAACGCTCACAGACTATATTACACTTATGCGCGCTCAGAATTGAAACTACAGTATTGAGTGCGCACCACGCGCGAGAAATAAGTTGCTGTCTATATAGACGTGAAGACGTGTGCGATAGTGTTGACCATACAGGTGTGCGTGGCAGGTCGATGTATCTGTACGCAGTACTATACTTTACCTCCATGTCCATATTTGAAGAGCTAGGAGCCGGATTAAGTCGCGGGTGACAATAAGGCGTACCCGCCGCGCGCGTATATATCATCCAAAAGACACGCAGTCAGCTAGCCTGTATCTCTGCAGTCTGACCTGTGCCCAGTTAGTGACGCACCTGGTCATATAGACTGATACATCAGAAGCGTAAGCACAGTAAGCCAGCACGACGACGAAAATGTACCGGGAAAGCGGCAGTGACTCTATGCATAGGTTTTGGCTATCCCGGGGGCATAGCATACACACCCATTTGCGACTTTGCGAAATGAGCTATTCACTGACACATCAAATAGCACGCCGAGCTGAAAAGTAGACGGCGAAAGTACTTTATGTAACGTACACGGGCTACTATTCGATTTAAGTCTACGTATCACTACGATCTGATAAGATGCCTAAAGCCAAGTGGCTTCGTATGCTCGCCATACATATCGGAGCCAGCAAATTCCACTCGGAAAGAATATACGGATCTCTGATAATCAAATAAGCCGGTAAGTAAGTCAATGGCGTTCATCCTATCATAGAAGTGTTATGAGATGAAATTGATTATTAATTACAATCTGATTAATTGATACGAGTCAGCGAACATTGCGTACAGGCCCTTCAATGATGTCATGATACTATGAAGAGCTCAGCGAGGCATATGGAGAGGCGAAATTGGTATATTCTGTGACCGTCGGCAGATACTAGCGGCTCTAAACAATACTATGCATGCGGAGACAGACAAAACTCGCTCTAACTGACCGTCGCAATAAGCTATATGGTATAGAATACCGCTCGGCTAGGCAAAGTAGTACACGTCGCTCCATGCACTCGATGTCGTTGGATCCCAATACACGTCGGTCGTCGTATTTACTATCGCTAGAATTATCTGGGATCTCCTCACCGATTTATGCTGAGGTTTGGCGCACCAATGATACTAATCCACCTTCTCAATAACCGGACGTAACTTTGCAATGAAGCGCACCTGAAAGTGTGGCATTTCAGGAGCGAAGCGCTCAGCCGAGAATTAAGACAAAGTCTTCCAGGGTAAGACGGTGTTCATCATGCAGATGACTGTAAGCCCTGGTGGTAACGGCGAATACTTCTTCTTCGCAAGAGTTTCCTGTCACGTCTACCTGTACCATGACGCTCAGCAATAGCCATCCATCACTCGGGTATCTATTTGTAACAGCCAGTCGTCACGCAAACATTTTTATAAGTGATGCTGTCAAAAATGACTTCTAGAAATACAAGAGGTAGGTTGACAGGCAATTGGTGATGTAGAACACGTAAACACTAAGGATATTGTGTACATCGTTTGTTGCAACGCAACATAACTTGAGCACAGTATTTTTTATATACTAAATGTAGTTTTGCTTTGAGTAAGGGTTTCTGAGCTCACCGCAGCGCAGCGGAGGTGGTCCTCCCTCTCTACTCCAATCAACCATGCCCTAGCGTCCGCGGAGCGGGCGCCCAGAGCGCTAGTCTCCCCGCTTCTAACCTTGCAGCCTGTCCGTCCGTCCGTCCGTCTGTCAATCAGTCCGTCGCTTTCCTCTCTTGCTGCTTTATCCTGCCTTTTCGCATGGCTACACTTGCCCTTTCTAATACAGTTTCCTCCCATCTTACCGACCGCGGCTACCTTTCTGACTCGACCTAACTATGCCAAAATTACAAATATATCCAAAAGCGTTACACAATTAGCTCGCGCCCTGATATAGTTTTCGACTCACTTTTCATTCAAAACACAAAATTGGATTTTTGAGCGACGGCGCGGAGAGGACAAGGTGCGCTGGCTGTATAATAGCAGTAGGGTAGTTTAGATGTATATGCATGTATGTACGGGCGTGGGGCTCCTTGCCCTACTATATATTCAAGAGAGACCTCTCAGGATACAGTCTGAGGCTTGCCCCGAGACTCCAAAGTGGTATGGCAGTTGGTAGCGATAGCAATCAGGTTGGGGTGGGTGTGACTGGGAGCGTCTACCACCATGCACGCGCCTAGGGGTCCTAGACCCACCGCGAGTGTCCACGCTCCAAAAGCGAGTGGCGCGTGCTGCCAATTGGCCATACCGAAGTTGCAGCCACATGCGGAAGAGTCGTTACGGTCCCGCAGTACAGAGGTGCTCTTAAAGTGTGAGCTCCCACATCAAAACACACTTTGCGAGAGCACTTCTGGCGGGACGGAAAGGAATGCAGCAGTCGGTCTCACAAGAGCAAGGAGCCCAAGACCAAGTGCAAGGACAGCTCAAGAATGTAATGGGCCCTCCCAAGTTACATATGTAGGTAGTTTTATAGGTTCTTTGTAGTGGCTCACACCATTACATAAGTAGGTAGATTTGCATTACAAAAGTAGGTGCAGCAGCACACGAGTAGCGTGTGCTGAACTTCCTTCACCCTATTGGTTGAAATATGGGGAGCCAGACCCATAATCAAATAATAAGAAGTTGACGTGTATTTGAGTGGTCAGGGCAAGCCGTCCTGGACCTAAATAAAAACGGAGTTGATTTTCCCTCAGACTAAGTACTTGGTTTCAGTATCACTGGACTTGTACGCTTCCTCATCACTACGTGTAAGCAAGTAACGGACACCCCAGGCCCGTTACACCTGGTAGCACTTGTTGGTCCTTCCCATGACCAAGTTCACGTTGAGCCAAGGTATGACGTCTGAAACTCCAGGGCCGACCCTGGAACATGCTGCTTTCCCTCATCTCACTCGTGTCGAGTGGGAAGCCCTTCACCGCCTCGCCACGGTGTCTGGTGAGGCTGTAATCGCGTCGCTGCTGAGCTCAGCGACGTCCGACCAACAACGCCAAGCAGCCCAAGAGTTCATGGAACGCGAGCTAGCCGATGCGAATCGGCGAGCAACAACTCCCGCGCGTTCCTCGAAAAATGATGTCGTGAAGCTAGAGACGTCTACCTACTCCGGTGAAGGAGCGAATCGCCTCCCGCTCAACCGGTGGTTTTGTGGTGTAGTGATTTATCCGTAGTTGCGGATTATCACCCGTCGACAAAGACGTGACACCGCCCAAGATGTTCAAGCGACGAACCCTCGGTCAGGTGATGTACGGAGACGCCAAGGTGCCAGGGACTCGACGGCGTCACTCCCAGAGCGCTTCAACGAGCATTGGATACGGGCATATGTCA
>NW_003303681.1:489953-492957 GCF_000142945.1 Phytophthora infestans T30-4 | reverse complement strand
TTTGTCCCGGTGCAACGGCAGAACTGCGGTCTTCAGGTCCGCCCGAACGATCGTTTACTATCCTAGTAGACGTATTGTTGTGGGAACATCCTAACTACATTTGTAGCTAGAGTTCACGTGGGATTTCCAACACCACAACTGGTGCCGCGACCCGGGAACAGATTGTGACCATTGTGAACTGTTTGTATGACCTTCCAGTTTACGAGCTACCAAGAGAAGAAGAACAAGAAAAAGACAAGAAACATGGCGAAAGGACAACCGACGGTACCAGTTACGCCTGCCAAGTCTGGCGGGGCTCGCAACGAGAGTTCAAGCCCAGCTGCGCGCTTTGCAGCCGCCACCGAGCTTTCAGTGAGCGTCGACGGCGAAGCGGACATCGGTTCTGACGCTTACGATTACGAAGACAAGACGCCGGCCCCAGAGCCAGGCGCAGCGACGCCGGAGTCGACAACGCTATCATCGGGGCTGAGCGGGGCGACCAGGTCCCTTTCGAGGAACCTCGCCGACGAGCTCGATGATGTTGCGGGACCGGAACCGGCCTATGATGATTATGACGATGGGACCGAGGGTTCTAAACCTTCGGTGGCGAGTGCAAAGCATTCAGCACTGCTGAAGGCACCTCGCCCACCTGTCAACGGTGATACACCAGCCGCCAAGCGCGTTTTCGACCGCGTACAAGCGCTGATGCAGAATGATGAGTGGATGCAGTTGTTCAAGCCCATCCCCAAGAAAAAAGCCGACTGGCCTGCGCTTGCGCAGGAACTTCAATACCCATTCAACTCGGTGTCGACTAGCCAAGTTGCCGAGGATTCAGTTTCGCTACTGCTGTCGCTGGGCTTAGAAAACGAGACGTACCCATCGACGATGTCGCTCCAAGATTGGAGTCCACATGAAGCCGGATCTGCTCTCCAGAAATGGAAGAAGAAGCTTCGGAAGGCGTTTGGCGCTGTTGGCATTAACGCTGGAAAGCAGCCGGTGAGTCGACCGATGTTTCAAGATGAAGATCCGTCCACGATTCCACTGCCGCCGACACCCCAACGACTCGTTCGTACTCCTCCGACCAAGCGTGGAGCTGAGCGTGGTGCCTTTGGCACTACCGAAGCTTCACCGTACTTTCAAGACTCGCACATGGTTACGCCACGTTCGGAGAGCCGTATGCAACGTATTTACGCAAGTAACGAGGGTTCGTTCGGTCGCCGAGGCGGTGCGCGAGCTCCCAAAGGTGGTGCCGGACGTCGTCAAGTCGACAGCGATGGTTCGTCCAGTGACGATGACATTTTGGTGCGTACGTTCGACGAGGAAGATCCTCAACTCGAGTTGATGCGTCAGATGAATGAGCTGGCGACGCTGAACGACGTGGACCCGACACCGAGGATTGAAATGGCTTCGCACCGACCGCTGGATCGCATCACGCCGTTCTCAGGCTCTTGCAACAAGAGCGAGAACTGTATGCAGTGGCTCCGTGGGTTCGTCTATGAAATGACTGGAACCCACACAGATGCCGATAAATGGTGCATTCCATTTGAGCTAAGTCTCCGGGACGGAGCCATTCATTGGTTCCGTCAACTTCCGAAGAAGATGAAGCGCAAGTGGAAGCTGCTGAGCGATGCGTTCATCCGCTACTACTGCTCGCAGTTCACGCAGACGGCCCTGTCGCGTTACTACTCCGCCAAGCGGGAACGTAATGAACATCTGTGCGACTACATAAACAGGCTGAATGGCTACGCTCGGACCGACCGTCTACACTTCGAGAAGAGTGGTCGCGACGCGAAAGAACACGTACAGCACTTCCTGGCAACATGTGATGATGACAAACTAGCGGAGAGTCTCTACCACGCTCGAGTCGCCGACATTCACGAGCTCGAAGAGATCATCGAAGATGTTCTCAAGGGCAAGGAGAGGATGGCCAAGCGTGACAGTGAGCACCGATACTCCAAGAGTCGTGACGCGCGACGCGACGATGGATACGCCCGCAACAACCAGCGTGATGACCGTCGCCGCTGTGGTGTAGCGGGATCAGCAAAATCTGCGAGATTGCCAGATCCAACTTACCAACTGCGCCCAGACACCGACTAACGGAGGGGGTCCCCCGATGATCCGTGTTCTGCTGAACTTTCCTCACCTTGTGTACCCGTCGGTAGGGCGGGATCTTGCTCTCTCGGTAACTTCCGAAAAGTTCAAGTGGTGAAGCTTGAGTGTCTTGGCGAGACGTGGGGATGGGGTGGAGCAGCAGTGGAAAATCCTCACTCTGCGTCCGTGGATTGTTCCGAATCCTAAGCGAATATTCGAGCTTATGGATCCGGGGCCTAGATCGTGGATCTGGCCGTAGGGTTGCCTTGCGGGTGTGTTCCCTTGCCTTTGTAGTTCCTTTGCGTTGTACTTGCCGCCTCCTGTGACGGGATCTTGAAAGTTGAGAGCCTCTAGGGTGTTACCGACCAAGTAGTAAATTCGGTTAACCTGTCGGATCTGCACAAGTAAAGGAAAAGCTCACTAGGTTGTAGGATCTGGCCACGTATTATCCAGTTATCACTACCAACACTAGATTCGCAATTCCCAACCTTCTCCGAGCTCGTATGGCCAATATAATTCCGGTTCTTGAGGGCAGGAAGGCACTTGCGTGATACTGTGCAAATTGAGGTCTGTATTGATATTTAAGCCTATACCTGCCTGTATTTCTACCTTCTATGTCTTTCATCTGCTAAATCCCTTACCAGGCTCGGCTGCATGTCCCTTCTTCCCTTGACCCATCTTTTCAGTTCAGATCCACCGGATATATGACGTAATCATCATGGTCACCCTGTTATGGGTACACGCATCCGGATCTAGGTCGCTTGGATCCACCTCGCTGTAATTGTACACTCGCCGTGGATCCGAGCTCTCCAATCATCCAACATCATCTTTGCAACCTTCTGTGATCTCCTTGGTCCCACGAAAGTTCGAGATCCACTGTATCCATCATTCCTATACCCTGGATCCAGGTCCCTCCAGCGGGATCCTCCCCTCC
>NW_003303681.1:487149-489727 GCF_000142945.1 Phytophthora infestans T30-4 | reverse complement strand
ATCCATTGGTCATTCCAATACGGGGTTCCGCTCGTGATGTTTAATCCACCACAGGCACTTGCATGCGTGCCCCAGCCCACATCCTCTCTAATCACGTGAGAGTATCACTGATTCGGGATAGTGACCCCGCGTCAGGGGCATTCTCTTATTTCTGAGAAAGCACTTCACCACAATCGCCTCCTGTACGTTGTCGGCGCAGCACAACAGCGTTCACGGCGTGCATTACCAGCATCCACAACCGCTTTCTCCCCTTCGCGACACATGTCTCCCGCCAAGCGTACCGGCAAATCGTCGGGCAAGGCCCCATCCACCACACCTCCGGTCAGTCCGTCTTCCATGTCGCCCACCGATCTGCGGGCTCTAGCCCAGGCTCTTTCCGATCAGGTGCAAACCCTGACGGCGGAGCTCCAGACGGCTCAAGATGCCCAAGACCAAGCTGCGTCTCTGCACACTACCCAGCTTCAGACCTTGCGAGCCCAAATCCATGACCAGGCTATGGAGAGCCAGGGGTGGGAGCACCGTGCGGCCTCTCGGTCGCAGGACCTGCGACTCTTGTTGGCTGATCAGGCGGTCGAGATCCGCGACCTGACCGGACGGCTGGATCGCGCCTCCCGTCAGCGAGATGTCATGCGGGATGACAACGACCATCTTCTTAGGGAGATGGCGCTCGCTGGATCTGAGATCCACCAGCTCCAATCCCGGATCCACGACCTCGAGCGGGATCTGGAGGATTCCCAGACTGCTGGGGCAGCTGCGGATGCGAGCTTGGACCGGCTCCGTGACGAGTTGCGTCTGACCCAGGAGGAGGTGGTGACCAACGACTATGTGGGATCCACCCATGGCGGATCCGCCTTAGGGTCGGCGCGTGGAGGATCTCCCGCGCCAAATCCACCTTCCTCGTCGCCGGATGTAGCTCTGGCTCAGCTTGCTGAGGAGTTGCAGGATACCAAGGAGTCGCTCGAGAAAGCGTCTGCCGGACGAGAGTACGCGCTCGAGGAGCTCGTGCGTATAACTCAATTACGCGACGAGATCCAAGCGAAACCGGCGGACAGCGAACTCCAGCGGGACAAGGCGGCTACCGAGTGGGCGGCTGCCAAGCGTGTACAAACAGAGCTGGAATCCAAGCTTCGCCGCACGAGTACGTGGATCCTCTTTTAGTCCTTGCTAGTAACCCCATATTCACTCGTTATTGTCCATCCAGGCGACAAATTGAAAGAGGCCGATGCGACCGCCGCGAAACTCCGGGATCAACTCGCTGCAGCCCAAACTCAGCAGCAACAGCTGGTCCTGGAGCGCGATCGTGGCTTATCGGAGCGGGATTTGGCTCGTCGACGACTGGCACTGGTGACAGCTGCCGTTTCGGATCCCCTTCCTCCCTTGTCGGGACCTTCTCGTACTGCCAGCGTCTCTGCTCCTCTCCCGTCTGTAAGTGGGGCAGATCCATCAGTTGCGAAACGTCCGCGTAGTGCGTCTCCCGCTCCTAGAACCGGATCCCCCCGTCCCCGTAAGCAAGCTCGAGCTTCCCCGAAAGCCAAACCCAAAACGACTCCGGTCTCTAAAACGTCTACGCAAGCGGGATCCACCTCTGCGTCCAAGGCGGGATCCACATCCGCGTCCAAAACTTCCGCATCCCCCTCGAAGTCGGGTGCAGGATCCAAGTCTGGATCCGCCGCTAGATCCACATCTACCTCGGTGTCCAAGACTGGATCCGCCACTTCGTCCAAGTCTGGATCTGGACCCCAGACTGGGTCTACGGCGTCCAAGTCTGGATCTGGACCCCAGACTGGGTCTACGGCGTCCAAGCCTAGATCCGTTGCTACGTCCAAAGCGGGAGTGGGATCCAAGGCCCGGATCACTGTAAGACGGGATTCCACCGCTGGTCCCTTCGGGACGTCCGCCGTTCCCCAGACCACTTCTATCAGCCCTCCGCCGGCCCGTACTGGACCCGGGAAGGGGAAGGCCCAAACGTGTCATTCCCCCTGGATGTGGACTTGGCAGCTTGGAGGACGACGAGGATGAGGAATCCGACTGGTCCGACGGTTCAGGACCTCCTATCCGACCGTCATCGAAACGTACGTCGTCCTCGGGCCCGTATCCCTTCACTCTGGGCGATGAGGACGATGACGACGACGACGACGATGAAAGTCCGGAGGATTCGGAGGAGGCTCGAGCCGCTGAGGATGCTTTGGAGGAAGACACGCGACGGGCTCTATCCCAATCTCGATCTGAAGCCCGGCGGAGATCCCTCTCGACGCCGCCTCCACAAGTCGCAGGCACAGCCGGATCCGGAGGCGACACTGCGGGATTCGCGATCCAAGTCGACAGTGACGGCGGATCGGGTGGCGATGGTGGAAGGGGGTCGCCTCGTGGTGGCGGACTCCTTGGATCTGGCGGAGGGGGGTCGCCTGGTGGCGGGTCCCCCGGATCCGGTGGAGGGGGGTCACCTCATGGTGGTGGATCTCCAGGATCGCCCCATGGTGGCGGTTCCCCAGGATCGCCTCATGGCGGCGGATCCCCGGGATCGTCTCACGGTGGCGGATCCCCGGGATCGTCTCACGGTGGCGGATCCCCTGGATGA
>NW_003303681.1:468325-472757 GCF_000142945.1 Phytophthora infestans T30-4 | reverse complement strand
ATCCGGATATTCTTTGACCAACTTCAGCTTGGATACGTGTACCACAGGGAACAGGCGGTATTCGGTACCTACCGTTTCCAGCTTTACCGCATGTTCCTCAATCTTCTCGCTCACCCGGAACGGTCCATGCCATAGGTGGGCTAATTTGCGGGCATACCCCTCTTTCACTCGATCCAAATAAAGCCACACCTGCGATCCCACTTGGATTTGATGTGGACGGGCATCTTCGTTGTGTCGATCCGCTCGACCCTGTATCGCACTCCGCAGTCGTTCGTTCACCTGGGATCTAGCTTGCCGGTAGTATTTCTGGACTTGGTATCGCCATCGCCTTGGATCTCGGTTCCTCTTCTTGGTACTGCATACTGGAATGGCCGCTTCTAGGGTGGATTTGGGATCCCACCCATGTACCAAGTAAAATGGTGTATCACCCCGGATCCTGTCTTGGGCGGTGTTCATCGCGAAGGGAAGCCGCTCTGCGTACTCATCCCAATCCTTCTGATCCAAATCCTGGACATACATCTTGAGTGCTCTCGTGATTGTCTGCACCATGCGCTCGGCCGATCCGTTAGCTTGGGGACGATATGCCATGGTTGCTCGCTGTCGCTGCCCCAGGATCCGGTTGAATGCTCGAAAGAAATCAGACATAAAGCCTGGCTCCCGATCATGTCTAACTATCTCGCTAGCTCCAAATCTTCGGAAACACACTCCTCGTACGATTCAGCAATGGCTTGCGCAGTTCTAGACGCACTAGCTTTGGCTATCACGTATCCGGTAAACAAATCCACCCAAATCAACAATTCTGTGTTTCCTTTGAACGACTTGGGCAACGAGGGGATATGATCCATGGCTATGATTTGGAAAGGGTAAGTCGCTTGGATATTCCCAGGTGACTCCCCTTCGATTGTGGGCCTGCCCTTGCCTGTCTCACAATCCACGCATTCACCGACGTATCGTTGTACGCTCTTGAATAGTCCTCTCCAGTGGAAACATTCCCGGATCCGTTGGTAGGTCCGACCAATACCCTGATGTCCGCCTTCCAGGCTAGCATGGTAGTGGTGTAGGACATCCTGTTGCAAGGTTTCTGGCATCACCAGTCTCATCAATCCATCCCGGTCCTCGTTGATTCTCTTCGTAGGGGGGCAATAGAAGAGCAAGTCATTCAGATCCACTGCGTAATCCGTAGCGATAATACTGTAGGATTTGGTATCCTCCCGACTCAGGTCTCGTACATCCCCCATCAGATACTTCTTTAGTCCCAAGATCCACGCTTCCTCGTTTTGTGCTTTGAGGATCCGCTCAATGCTGACTCCCTTCACAAATGTTTCCTCGAGAATCTGGGGGCTGGATCCAACCCTTCCTCTGGACCTAGTGACGGCCACCACCTGGACTGTCCTTTTCCCGGATCCAACTACCACCACTTCGTCTAGTCGGTTCAATGTCCCGAGATCCTGACGCTCGGCCTCTCTCTCCACTTCGACACCACATTGATTCCGTAAAGCAGCACTGGCCAAGCTATCTGCACTGGCATTCCAATCTCGCTTGACATGCACCAAATCGTGATTCATCCAACCACGCAGGTGGATCATCACTTTCTGCCGTAACAGTGTTAGGGCCGGGGCCTTGCAGTCAATCTCGCCTCGCACCTGTCTGATTACCAAATTTGAATCTCCACAAATCACCAACCTTTTCGGATCTTGTCCCTTTCGTAAATCCAAACCCAGAAGGAGTCCGTTATACTCCGCCTCATTGACGGTGAGGCCTTCTGCGTAAGTGGATCTGGCTCGTACAACTTCCCATCCGGGCAGTCTCCACAGTATTGCACTGTATGCTCCTCCTCCGCGTCGTACACGAGCGGATCCATCGAAACTCAGGACGTATAGATCCTCATCCACCTGTACCGTCGGGATCGGGATCTGGATCCGGCGTTTGGGCTCTTTCTTAGGGGCGATCCTAGTCAGCGCCTCATCCATCTTAGCTCGAGGAGTGATGCTCGCGGCCAAGACTCCCAGGATCTCGTCTTCCCCTTTCGAACACTTCACAATCTCCAGCGTCCAAGGCGAGAGCAAAGCTGCCCACTGTCCCAAACGTCCTTGTAACCCGGCCGACTTGAACAGACAGGCTAGCGTGGAGTGTCGAGTCAGGATCCGGATGGGTCTTCCCACTAGCAGGTTGTAATTCAGATCCAACACGCGCAGGAGCGCGAGTATCTCTTTCTCCACCGCTCCGTAGCTCAGTTCATTCGGCTTCAGTGTCCGGCTGACGAAGGTGACTGGATAGCAGATCCCCTCATGTTCTTGAACCAGAACTGGTGAGAATGCCCAGTTGGACGGACATAAAATATTTACCGTTAGGTTGGACGTTTCGGGATTGGAAGTGACGGAGAGATAGGGGTGGTGGTCGATATTTTTTTCCTTCAGTTCCACAAATGCGTGTTGAGCTCGGATCCACCGAGATTCTGCCTGTTCCATGTTCTGATCCGTCGTCTCTATCCAGCCTGGATCCTCTTTCTGTTGGTCCCGGGGTGGATCCAGCTCCTGTTTCAGGTCCTCTTCTGGCGTCCTACCACTTGGATCCCTTCGTGGATCCGGCATCTCCTGGGCCAGAGCTTGTTGGATTTTCATCTGGACAGCTGGAGTGGTCATCGCGGCAAAATCTACCTCTCTCAATTCGTACAATACCGCGGCAAACAGGGCGTAATCCTCGATGAACCGACTGTAGTAGTTCAAACTGCCCAAGAAGGATTGCATCGCCCGTAACGACTGTGGGAAGGACAAGTCTGCCAACGAGGACAGGTCCTTAGGATTCGCCTCCAGCCCCTCCTTGGAGACTCGATGACCTAAGTAATCTACCTTGCGCATCCCCCAATAGCTCTTCACCACGCTGATAGAGAGATTCCACTTAGTACACGCCTCCAGTAGGGATGTCATTCTCTCGCACAACTGATCCCACGATTCTGCCGGGATTAGAATGTCGTCGATGTAAGATCTGCGTCCTAACACAGACGGGGTCCCAGGATCCTCTGGCTCCCCCGCTTCGAATGGATCCACTTCTGCGTTGCCTTCCCCGGATCCACCCGTTTCGGGCTTCGGTATTCGGGTGAATCCATAGAGGGCGTTATCGATCAGGCGTTGGTAGATCTGGGGTGCGTTCTTCAATCCGAACGGCATTTGGTTCCACTCGAACAGGCCAAACGGTGTGATGAATGCGGATATTGCGCGAGCTCGATCCGTCATAGTACCCACCCAGAAACCACTGGCCATGTCTAGAGAACAGTACCAGAGTACTTTATCCAAATTTTCCAACAGCTCATTGATTAGAGGCATCGGATACACTATCAATCGAGTCAGACCGTTAACCAGCCGGTAATCAATGCACAGACGTATATCCACCCCGTTCTTCTTGATGATGATTACCACTGGGGATGCATACGGGGACGTTGAGAAACTGATGATCTTGGCTTGCAGCAGGCCCTTAATCAGATCTGATAGTTTTTCTCGGAACTGAGGTGCCACCTTCCGCACCCTTTGAGCGATCGGTTTCGCGTCGCCGACATCGATGTCACATTTGACTCCGCGGGCGGCGGGCGGTAATGCATTACCTTTACCAATCAGCAGATGTCGGCTTTCCCAGATTTTCTGACGTAACCGATCCACTTCCGCGGGCTCGTTTGTTCCTGGTTCCACTTGGATATCGTCAATCGTGACCTCCTCTGTGGTCAGTGGTACCTCCGGGATCACCGCCATGCCTTCTCCCAGATCCTCGGCGTGTAGATCCCCGCCTTCACGGTAACAGACTTGCTCATCTTCCGTCTTCGTAGGATCCACCATTGGATCCAAACACCGCGGCCCTCTCTCGCCTGGCAGTCCTTCTATCTTCGAGGGTTCAGGTACCCTGGTATCAGGGAAACCACCAGCTGGATCCAGTTGGTCTTCTAACGAGTTTGAGCCCGACAGTTCGGGTTTGACTAGTGTTGCCACTCTCGATAGGGATCCAGGCACTTTATCCAATGGAGAGCTTGGATCCACTTGTGGATCAGCGGAATCCGGCTGCTCGGCTTTAGCCCTCTGCAATCCTTCATCCACCGACCCTGCGTTATCTAAGGGCCGACTCTGGGGATCGTCCCCCGTCCTGGATCCAACTTCCATTGCTTGGATCTCAACCCGTCGATCCCTCTGCAGGATCTTTCGCGGAGTTGGATATGAAGGCCGATCCACCAAGGGGCCAGTTGGCTCCGCTGGGAGCTCCACCTCTGCGGGAGATTCGATCTCGGTAGTCGCCTCGTACACCAGATTCTGCCATTCTTTGTAGCGGCGGGATCCCACTGACACATATCCAGGTCGTCTAGGGATACCGTCCTTCGCCAACCATCGTCCGATCTCCTCATAATGGTCCAGTAATAATCTCTTGTCGCTGACGTTCGTGACCTGGAGGT
>NW_003303681.1:452015-466359 GCF_000142945.1 Phytophthora infestans T30-4 | reverse complement strand
TTCGCTGTGGCTGTTGCTACCACTGCTGACGAAGTGGATGGGCTATCCAGATCATCTGGGTCGAACTCATCATGGGAGTTGTCTTCCTCAACTGACTCCATTTCCACGTCTCGTGCTCCATGTTCGTGGAGCACTTGCACTTGTGGCACGGGCGCTCTCATACCCTGTTCGGCCAGAAAACGACTCATCGCAGCTTCGAAGTGCCGCTGCAGGGTGCCCGAGGAAGTGTCGGAAGAGCCTGTGGCCGTCTGGTCCACTGGCGAGAAAGGGTCCGTGAGGCGATTACATCGAGCCTGATCTGACGATAATCGCACTGGCTTCTTGCCGGATCTGGCTCGATCCTGGCTGGATTGTGTCAGATTACGGGTAGGGCGTACTGGATCCCGAGTCTTCACGTTCAAAGGAACTTCCTGTCCCCGGATCCTCGCCCGCGCTTCCAACATGGATGCCCCGGAGGGTCCTAAAGTCACGCGTCGTGGTTCGGACGACGTGTCTGACTCATCCTCAGCGGCGGATTCGTAGTTCGAGGACGCAGCTTGGCTGATCCTCGGTGACGACACTGGATCCATAGTACGCGACCTTTCTCCGGTGATGGACTTAGCTCTGGCAAAGAGGTTCCGCGTCGCGGATGCTATGAGATCCAGATCTAGCTCGAAGATATCCTCTGCGTCGAACACACCAGCTACGATGCCTGACTCCGTAAGCAAACGTAATAGATACTTGACTGCCACCAACTTGTTCGCCGTTTTCGTTGGTGCTCTCACCGGTTCCCTTGGATCTTCGATCTGTCGTGGATTCAGGATCCGCATGACAGGAGCTTGATGCAGAAAATCGCGTAGAGCTTGGTGGCGATACACAAACTCGAGATCCTTGTCTGACCAGCTTGACCTGGATCCAGCTTGGTCTTCTTCCGACTCTGGAGCTTGCATCTTCTTCCGCGTAGTCTTACTCGTTTTCGTCTTCTTTCTCGTTTCTTCGACTAGCGGGGTTGGGGTTAGGTACAGTGTTGGCTTAACCGGTGAATCTGCAAATGCATACCGTTTCGCCTTCACTTTGCCTTGTTTTGTTAGCGGATCTTGACGCAAGTCAAGATCCGCAGGGGTCCCCGAGGGGACCTGGGGAGGATAGAGAGGTTTCTCTTCTAGGTCCGGATCCGGATCTACCTCTCTTCCGTCGACAGAGTTCCTCCCAAAACTTCATCGATCCGCGGATCTTGTTTCATTCAGCAGCGTCTTCGTCGATCCGACTTCCGACGAGGTCTCTTCCCCTGGCTCAATCTTCACTTGAGCATCTTCTTGGGACTCACGGTGAAATCCCGAGTCACCAAAAGATCCGGGCACGCGCACCATTGTGGTGTTGCGGGATCAGCAAAATCTGCGAGATTGCCAGATCCAACTTACCAACTACGCCCAGACACCGACTAACGGAGGGGGTCCCCCGATGATCCGTGTTCTGCTGAACTTTCCTCACCTTGTGTACCCGTCGGTAGGGCGGGATCTTGCTCTCTCGGTAACTTCCGAAGAGTTCAAGTGGTGAAGCTTGAGCGTCTTGGCGAGACGTGGGGATGGGGTGGAGCAGCAGTGGAAAACCTTCACTCTGCGTCGGTGGATGGCTCCGTATCCTAAGCGAATATTCGAGCTTATGGATCCGGGGCCTAGATCGTGGATCTGGCCGTAGGGTTGCCTTGCGGGTGTGTTCCCTTGCCTTTGTAGTTCCTTTGCGTCGTACTTGCCGCCTCCTGTGACGGGATCTTGAAAGTTGAGAGCCCCTAGGGTGTAACCGACCAAGTAGTAAACTCGGTTAACCTGTCGGATCTGCACCAGTAAAGGAAAAGCTCACTAGGTTGTAGGATCTGGCCAATGTATTATCCAGTTATCACTACCAACACTAGATTCGGAATTCCCAACCTTCTCGGAGCTCGTACGGCCAATGTAGCTCCGGTTCTTGAGGGCAGGAAGGCACTTGCGTGTCACTGTGCAAATTGGAGTCTGTATTGATATTTAAGCCTATACCTGCCTGGATTTCTACCTTCTATGTCTTTCATCTGCCAAATCCCTTACCAGGCTCGGCTGCATGTCCCTTCTTCCCTTGACCCATCATCCCAGCTGTATTATCTTCAGATCCACCGGATCCATGACGTAATCATCATGGTCACCCTATTATGGGTACACTCATCCGGATCCAGGTCGCTTGGATCCACTTCACTGTAAGTTTGCACTCGTCGTCGATCTGAGCTCTCCCATCATCCAACATCATCTCGCAACCGTCTGTGATCTCCATTGTCCCACGAAAGTTCGAGATCCACTGTATCCATCATCCCTATACCCTGGATCCAGGTCCCTCAAGGCGGGATCCTCCCTCCTTGGATCCGAACTCGGAAGTATGGGATCCGGGGTACCTCGCGGTGGATCTTGACTTCTTGTTAGCCGTGGCTATTAGATCCACCTTCAGAGGGTACCTACCATCATTCGTTCATAGGATCCACACTCGATCCACTCTCATATAGTATATCCCATATCCATCTAAGTGAATCCAGGTAAGGGTGGATCCGAGGTAAGCCTTGGTGGATCTTGCCTTCTCGTACATCGCTCATACCAGATCCATCGTCATTCCATACGGGGTGCTGCTCGCCATGGCTAATCCACCACAGGCAACTTGCATCCGTGCCAGCCAACCCAAATCCTCTCTAATCACTTGAAATTGTCACTGATTCGGGATAGTGACCCCGCGTCAGGCCCATTCTCTTATTTCTGAAAAAGCACTTCACCACAGTACGGAACATCCTACATATCAGCAAGCCGCTTTGGCGCTTGGGTATTTGGAAAATGACGACGAGTGGGTACATTGCTTACGCGAAGCCGCCGAGGTCAAGATGCCGTACCAGCTACGCCAACTCTTTGGCATCATTTTGGTTTACTCCATGCCTGGTAATGCCAAAGATCTATGGGACAGGCTTAAGAAGGATATGTCAGAGGATTATGCACGAAGCATTGAGGTAAGAGACGCCGACCTGCATAATGTACGCGAAGAGCAGGTGCGTCTTCGAATGGCGGAGTACAAGGCGTTGAAGAATTTGGCTGATTACTTGGTTTCGAGCCAAACGTCCCTCGACATGTACGGCCTTCCTCTGCTAGCCGATTACGACGTTGTATCTGCTCAAGTCGACAACCCGGATACAGCGTCTGTTGATGTTGTCCAGCAAGAGATTGATGCGTACCCCCAAAACGAACTGGAGCATGTTGCGGAGCAGGCAGACCACTTGAACAACAACCAGTGGGATATTTCTGACCAAGTTATTGCTGCTGTGAGCAGACCGGTTAGAGGAGAGAAGCTTTTCTTTTTGGATGGTCCGGGTGGAACAGGAAAGTCGTTCCTACTCGAGCAAATACTCGCTCACGTTCGGATGCAACGTAAGGTTGCCATCGCGGTTGCATCGAGTGGGATTGCAGCCACCCTGTTAACCGGAGGTCATACCGCGCATTCAACGTTCCAGATTCCCCTCAAACTAACAGAGACGTCGACGTGCAGCCTTTCATGACAGAGCCAAAAAGCCGAATTGATTCGTAGCGCGAGTTTGATCATTTGGGACGAAGCGCCGATGATGAACCGAGCTTGCTTTGAGGCTGTTGACAGGTCGCTTCGGGATATTATGAAGAACGATCTGGAGCCATTCGGTGGAATAGTAATGGTGTTCAGCGGTGATCACCGCCAGATTCTACCTGTACTGAAGGATGCTACGCGTGCGGAGACGATTCAAGCTTGCTTTAAGTCTTCCCCGCTATGGGAGCATTTGCGTCAAGTGCGGCTGACCGAGAACCATGCGTGTCCGCACCGCCACAGACGCGGCCAGTGCGGCTGAGTTAGCGGAATTCTCTGAATTCTTACTTCAAATTGGAGAAGGTCGTTATCCAGTCAATCATGAGATCGGTGATGGCGATATATGCCTCCCACGCGACATGTGTATAATCCCAGAGCGACGGGTACAACAAATGACCTCTGATGAAGAAGACGCGGATATGGAGCCTCCCCCATGTTTCAGGTTACTCCCTCCGGCGGACGAGGAACACGAGCGAGACTTGGACGAAGTTGAAGAAGACCGACGAGTCCGCAACGTCAACGCACTCATAGATGCGGTGTACACGGGCGTTGATACGGAGAATTTACCCGATGAATACTTTGTTGAGCGAGCCATACTAGCCTGCAAGTGTTCGGCGTATCAACGACATGGTTGCGGAACGGCTGTCGGGTGAAACGAAGGAGTATCTCTCGGTGGACAGCCTCGAAGGGGTCGCGGATGCAAATATGTTTGAGCAGGAGTTTTTAAACTCTCTTAACTTCTCCGGTATCCCTCCGCACAGGATTGTTCTGAAGGGTGGAACACCTATCATCATGATTAGAAACCTGAATAGCGACGCAGGACTTTGCAACGGAACGCGGCTTCGGGTTGTGTCACTGCGCGAGAGAAGCATCGAGGCCAGCATTATGTCCGGGCCGTTCAAGGGTAAGAAGGTGTTCATTCCTCGGATCGTCTTTTATATTGAGGACGATGACAAGGAGTTCCCGTTCAAACTCAAGCGTAAGCAGTTCCCCGTGGTTCCAGCGTTCGCCATAACTATCAACAAGGCCCAAGGACAATCGATCCACCACGTGGGTATATACTTGGAATCACCGGTCTTCGCACATGGGCAGCTTTATGTGGCGTTGTCGAGAGTGACTTCGAGGAAGGCGATCAAGATTGCTGTAGATCCAGAGGCCATCGATGAGGACGGGAACGTACACACCAACAATATTGTGTACAGGGAGATCTTTGGGACGCGGACTTGGTAGGGCACGTAATACATATATTACATTTAGCTTTGATTTCAGAATGTTCTTTCATCCGCCGCAGCGCAGCGGAGGCGGACAGCCCACACTACACCAACCAACCATGCCCTAGCGTCCGCGGAGCGGGCGCCCAGAGCGCTAGTTTCCCGCCTCCTAAGCTAGGGCCTAACCTTGTAACCTGTCTGTCCGTCCATCTGTTAATCTGTCCGTCGTTTTCCTTTCTTGCTGCTTTTTCCTGCGTTTTTGCATGGCTACACCCGGCCTTTCTAATACAGTTTCATCCCATCTTCCCGACGTCGCCTATCTTTCTGACTCGACCTAGCTATGCAAAAAGTTACAAATATATCCAAAAGCGTCACACAATTAACTCGCGCACTGATTGATTGGGCAGACCGGCCGACCTGCGACACTGACTGGATCTGTCGCACGATCAGACCGTCCCTCGCCTTCACGATTGGACGTGATGTAAACATTTCTGTGGAGCACGAAACGCACCGATTGGTTGCAAACACCCAAGCGAGCTGTCTCGACGATTAAATATTTACATTTAGCTATGCAAAACCAGTCGTATGTACTGAAATCGGGCACAGTAACCACTTTCTTTTCTAAGAGCTCTGCACTTTGTTTTGTAAGAGCTACTCTTCGTCTTCTCAAATAGAAATATTTATTATTATTAGTGAAGGCTTTACAGACCGCATTGTGTAAGAGCTCTGCGAATTTATTTTCCACACACTTTTCATAGTAGAGACGATATTATTATTGTTATTATTATTATTATTATTATTATTATTATTATTATTATTATTATTATTATTATTCAGAAGGCCTCTGCGTTAGCTGCACCCGGACACCACACTGCATGCACGAATGGTACCTACGTGGTGGTGTTTAAAATCATTGTAATTGCTTAAAAGTGTGTTGGGTTTGAAAAAATGAAATATCATTTTTTAAGTGATTGCCAAAGTTTAAATAAAAAAATATATTTTAATAATGAGTAATAGCATTAAATTGCCGTGTATTGGCTAATATTTTGACGTGTTTTATTGGTTGAAACAATATAATGCTTATTATATAATAATACAATTTTATATTCTATTAAAAAACACCCAGCAGTAAATATCCGTTAGAATACCTAATATTTTTACGCACGTTGGTAACTATATAAACTTCTTCACAGTTTGCAGCATGGCGAGGCCCATGTGCAAAGCCAATATCGACCTGCTTCTGCTGAACCCGCAGCGGTCTACAACGGATTCCCGGGCGCGCTGTGTCTGCTGCGGGAAGCTGCAGTACGATTACGCATTCCGTACAATCATCGGGCGGGACATCGTGTGGCGCTGTATTGCCTGCGAGAACGGCCCAAAAGCGGTTGAGTTATGGGAGGAAAAGCCCCCACCACCTGATTCGACCGAAATGCGCCGCCAGGAAAGCCTGTCAAACGTCAAGAAGGCGATGGGTCCTGACTGGTACCCAAAGAAGAGAAAGAGACGCAGCTGCCCTCGCAAGCCGATCGCCCGAAACGCCAAGTACATCGAGCAAAAGAAGCAGCAGAAGAGCAAGTAGTTGGTAAATATACTCTTTTATGCCCCTATTTTCCCACCTATTTTTGTATTTCATATACCGGACTACAGTGCGAGGTTTGGGGCCGCCCATACGGTAATCTGCCTACGGCGCAGTCAGTAGTGTTGACACATCTAAATAGCGTAGCGCGTTCAAATAATATTTAGCACATGATATCGACTGTGGACAGCCGCAAGCTGACCGTTTCTATCTGCATACGCGTCACACGTACACTCGCTCACTTGAACATAGGCAAGACCACGCTATCTGTATCGTCAATGTTCACAGCGTATATTCCACTAATGTGCGATCGTAAATTGAAACTACAGTGTTGAGTGAGTACTACGTGCGACAAAACCGTTGCTGTCTACGTAGATACGAGCACGTGTGCGGTAATGCAGACCATACAGGTGGATGTTGCAGGTCAATGTGCCTGTATGCAGCTCTGTATTTTAGTGTCCTGTCCATAATGGTCGACCTATGAGCTCGGTTGAGTCGCGGATGGCTACAAGGTGTACCCGCCGCGCGCGTATAAATCACTACTGCTAAAAGACGCGCGGTCAGCTTGCCTATATCGCTGCGGTATGGCCTGTGCCCAGTAAGTGACCGGCCTGGTCATATAGACTGATCCATTAGAAGCGCAAGCACAGTAAGCCAGCACCATGACGCAAAGGTACCGAGAAAGCGACAGTGACCCCATGTGCTTTGGCTACCGCGAGAGCGTGGCGCCGACGAGCTTACGAAATAAGTTATGCATGGATATATCAAACAACACGCCGAGCTGATATGTAGTAGCGAGATTACAGCATCTAACGTACATGAGCTACTATTCGATTCAAATCGAAACACCACTACAGCATGATAATGTGGTGTAGTTATCTCTCCATAGTTGCGGATAATCACCCGCCGACAAAGACGTGACACCGCCCAAGTTGTTCAAGCGACGAACCCTCGGTCATGTGATTTACGGTGATGCCAAGGTGCAAGGGACTCGACGGCGTCACCTCCGAGCTTTCAACGAGCATTGGATACGGTCCATATGTCACTGAATCCAGGCTGTTCTTATTATTAATAATGGAGTGACCGGATTCGCATTCAGCGACCAATCTACGGTACGAACCCTCGGGGGCGGTTGGGATGAGGTCGCGGAAAACTCGGCGACCCTTGAAAGACACGTCCACCGTCTGGGACAGGGCGCGGGCCGTTAAAGATACTCATGCGACGGTGCAGACGACGCTTGGTGTGCAAGAAGATCCATAACGGATCATTGTTCACTTGATATTTGTACACTTGATTAGGACTTCTTATTAGGAATAGACCCGAAAGAAAAAACATAAATACAGAACATAATTTCCACTCAAGCACACAGAGCGACGTCCGGCTTCAAGGTAAGCGTCTGGTCAAGCTTGTTTGAGTGTGTTATGCCTGTCGGTGAGCTCGAAGCTCTGTAGCGAGGGCTCATCCGGCAAGGCCAAGAGACTGTGTATTTTGGCCGATTATAATGGGGAGGTTTTACGTGACGGCTTATTGTTGCCTATTTGCACGACTGGGAGTGCTTCAATTGCATCCCTTTTATTCTTCCAGCTGAGTGTCGAACACTCGGTGACCTCGTAAAAGGCTTTTTCCGTGCCTGGTACCCTTCCGCTGTTGGGACCACGAGGATTCATAACACATGCTAGCTTTGCTCGTGCTAGTAGCTTGTTCTTATTTTTACTGGTTGGCCTATATAAGTAGTTTACAAGGTCCAGTCTGTCCCGGTGCAAGGACCGAACTGGGGTCTTCAGGTCCGCCCGAACGATCGTTTACTATCCTAGTAGACGTATTGTAAGAAGCATCGGAAGGCGTTTGGCGCTGTCGGCATCAACGCTGGTAAGCAGCTTGTGAGTCGAACGATTGTTCAAGATGAAGATCCGTCCACGATTCCACTGCCGCCGACACCCCAACGACTCGTTCGTACTCCTCCGACCAAGCGTGGAGCTGAGCGTGGTGCCTTTGGCACTACCGAAGCTTCACCGTACTTTCAAGACTCGCACATGGTTACGCCACGTTCGGAGAGCCGTATGCAACGTATTTACGCAAGTAACGAGGGTTCGTTCGGTCGCCGAGGCGGTGCGCGAGCTCCCAAAGGTGGTGCCGGACGTCGTCAAGTCGACAGCGATGGTTCGTCCAGTGACGATGACATTTTGGTGCGTACGTTCGACGAGGAAGATCCTCAACTCGAATTGATGCGTCAGATGAATGAGCTGGCGACGCTGAACGACGTGGACCCGACACCGTTGATTGAAATGGCTTCGCACCGACCGCTGGATCGCATCACGCCGTTCTCAGGCTCTCGCAACAAGAGTGAGAACTGTATGCAGTGGCTCCGTGGGTTCGTCTATGAAATGACTGGAGCCCACACAGATGCCGATAAATGGTGCATTCCATTTGAGCTAAGTCTCCGGGACGGAGCCATTCATTGGTTCCGTCAACTTCCGAAGAAGATGAAGCGCAAGTGGAAGCTGCTGAGCGATGCGTTCATCCGCTACTACTGCTCGCAGTTCACGCAGACGGCCCTGTCGCGTTACTACTCCGCCAAGCGGGAACGTAACGAACATCTGTGCGACTACATAAAAAGGCTGAATGGCTACGCTCGGACCGCCCGTCTACACTTTGAGAAGAGTGGTCGCGACGCGAAAGAACACGTGCAGCAGTTCCTTGCAACATGCGACGATGACAAGTTGGCGGAGAGTCTTTACCACGCTCGAGTTGCCGACATCCACGAGCTCGAAGAGATCATTGAAGACGTTCTCAAGGGCAAGGAGAGAATGGCCAAGCGCGGCAGTGAGTATCGATCCTCCAAGAATCGTGACGCGCGACGCGACGATGGGAACGCCCGCAACAATCGGCGCGATGACCGTCGCCGCGATGACAACCGAAACAAACCAAGAGTGACGCTCATTGAAGCCACGGTGGACGACCTACTAGTTGAATTAGAGGGTCGTAAAGCTGCTCAGGGGGGCACCGAGTATTTAAACGAAGATCCGAACGTTTACAACGATGTCCAAGACGAGTACAACGACTTTCAGCCCGATAATACGGATGGTGAATTCTCATTGGATGAAAATGACCGAAACCTCGCCGCTGCTAACGAGAATGAGCGCCGTGCAGCTGCCGAAGGCACCTACGCACGTTCAGACAGCCGTCAACCGCGTGGAAACAGGCCTGATCGCGAGAATGGCATCAATCAAGATCGCCGAGGTGGTGACCGTGGGTTCAATCAGGATCAACGCGGTCGACGTGACTTCAACCGCGACAACCGACGACCTCAGTACGGACCGTGCGCAGTGTGCGGTGGCATGAGTCACTCCGCCCACTACTGTAACAAGCGATGCAAGTTCTGCAAGCAGCTCCACGATGCTGGACAATGCGAACTTTTCCGCAACTTCGAAGACCTTGCCAAATTCGTGCGTACTAAGGGCACGAAGGAGGAACTCCCGCCAGAGCTCAAGGCCGTCGTTCAAGAACGTCACTTAAACTAGGCAGCCCGCCAACTACAGCTGTGTTGGTCCCTATCGGGCTGCCACAGTTAACCGAGCCTTCAATGGAAGCAGAGTGTATTTTTGCTTTCATGGGGCAGAGGGAATGGCCTGAAAATTACGTAACAAGTGGAAACACGACGGAAAATGAAAAGGAGAGGAGTAGAATCCTCGGTGGAGGTGTTGAAAAGAGAGTGGAGTGTGCTGATGCTAATGAGGGCACCAGCGAGGGTTCGTTCGGCTTGGTTTCGAGTACAGCGTGAGACGAGCCGAAGGGTCACTCCAAGATGATGAAGTTGAACCCTGGCGAGAGACAGGGGTGGTGGTCGGCCAAGAAATTCGACCGACGGCTCAGAATGAGAGCTCTGGTGCTAGGCGCTGTGAACGACCAGCGAACGAGGATCCTCCTCGACACAGGAGCGAGCTTTAGTGTGGTCACTGACGCCTTTGCCAAGAAGTTACGGCTTCGAGATGTACCCGATCACGGTCGCCGCATTGATATTAAAGGAATCAACGAAGGCAAGGTGTCTACGACGCGACGAGCGTGCGTCAAGATTACGCTCGGATGGGAGATGGTGTACGAGTTCGAGATGTGGGTTATGGCGCATAGTGCAGGCGTTGAGGTGGTACCCGGGACCGACTTTATGATCCCAGCTGGGATCCGGTTGGACCTGTTTCACGGCGCGGCGTAATTAACGCACGAAGTTCAAATCCCACTGACCAAGACCAAGAACATGATCGACAGCGAAGTGTACGGCTCCCATGTTAACGCCGGGCCACCCGAGTATTTGGACATTTAAGCGCACGAGTGGCGAGAATATCGACTAGCGAAGCGTCAAGTCGGGCTGGAAGAACACGTACTGTGGGTTCGTCGAGCGAACAAGTTAATCCCGTCAGTGGCGAGGTTTCGACGTGGACGGCCTCAGAGTATTCGGTTGACCAATGTGTCTGACCAGACTGTGTACCTACCAGCGCACGACTCGATCGCGATGTGGATCCCAGATGGGGATTTGCCACGAGGTGACGGCTATGTGCGTCTGGATTCCAAGAAGTACCAAGACTGGCAAGTGCTGGCCTATGAAGGCTGCAGAGACCGCGAGCCGTTTCAGCGGGAGTGCGAGATCTACGAACAATGGCTCGCCACTCAGCCTTCGGCAGTCAAGCGACCAGATTATCCAGTACCCCGTGGGGGTACTGGCAAGGTCCTTTGACGACTCGCTAGTGGACTCTAGTGATCGTCTGACTTGTGCAGAGCGCTGGGCAATGATCATGGAGGAACGTAAACGAGTGGAGGCCTGTCTGGCATCTGGGGTGACAGCCGGGGACTCGGCCGATGGTCAGCCTTCCGAAGAACCTTTGGACACTTACACGACAGCTCACGGCGGGGGCAATATTGCAAGCGAAGCCTCGGTAGCACATACACACAAACTATTGAGTCCGGTAAACGTTGTGCATACGCCGACGAGTGTTCGTTTTAAGTCCGGGGTGACAACGGAAGCGACAAGTAACAGCACTGAATTAGATGGAGTAAACATTTTTGACGAAGCTGTCGCGGCCTTGTGTGCAACCAAATCTGCGAACGAGACATCGGTGGTTGACCCAGAGGATGCGGCATCGCGCTGAAGGTGTTGAATACGGGACCGAGTGCTCATTGCAAGATTGGTGCGAATGCCGAACTGTCAAGACAGCGGCAGACCAAGGAGCTGAACAAAAGTCAACAACCCAATATGTCGGTGGCCCGCGCATTCAATATTATTGCGAACGACGACTCGGCAGATGGCCCAGAGATGGGAAACCAGGATGGGAAGGAGATGGACCCAGTACCGACTGTTGAAATCAAAGCGGATGCCGATGTTAAGTCAAGGGAAGAGTCCGTAGCGACTTTGGACGGAACGTACATCTCGGTTGCTCGAGTGTTAACGACCGAAGGAAATGAAGTAACGGAGGATACGAGAAATGACTTCTACGAACACCCGGTTAACAACATTGGCTTGGAAGACTACGCGAAGGAGCTGGCATTCCTGCCGGACCTGGCCGAAGAGATCAACACGACAATAGACTATAATGCGTCCAATGTTGCTGATCCTCAGCTGTCGACCGATCGCCAAGAACGTCCGGTCGCGACGCTGAAGAACCACGAGCACATCCTGATTGCTAGTGGTAACGCACTGCCGCCGCCAGCCTACGGCGCGGTATGCGATATCGACACACAGGGGCACGCCCCAATTAAACAGCGTGCCCGGCGCGTGCCGCTACGATTTATCGGCAAGCTGTACGAGCTGCTGCGCGCTATGTTTCGAGCAGGACTGATCGTCTTTTCAGACAGTCCATGGGCATCGCCAATCGTGATTGTGGTGAAAAAGAATGGGCGGGACATCCGGCTCTGCATTGATTACAAGATGGTGAATGCTATCACCGCAATCATGGAGTATGCAATGCCGCTAGTCGACGATCTGTTGATCGATCTCGAGTGCTACCTATGGTTCTGCTCGCTGGATGCTGCAAGCGGCTTCTGGGCGGTCATGATGACCTTGCGAGCACGTAAACTGTCGGCGTTTGTCTGCGCACTCGGACATTTCGAGTGGTTACGCATGCCCTTCGGGTTAAAGAGCGCGCCGATGATCTACCAACGTATGATTGACAACGCACTCTGGGGGTTCGTTCAACCTAAAGGAGGTTGGTTTGAATACTCGGAGAAGATGCGTCTAGATGAAGAACAAGCCAAGGGAACGTCGTGGGCCAAGCGCCGAGGGTTCGTTTCAAGCGAAGTTCGCGCGCAGACCGCGAAGCACCGGTAGAGACCGACCCTGTACTACAACTCGTCAACAGACCCGTCGCTGACATGTTTACGAACGGGGAATCAGACAAATCATCGCTGGTACCTGTACTTGGTCGACGGTCGTTTGTGGATGACATTTGCTTCGGTGGCGAGGATTTCGACAGCTGCCTGGCGACGCTGGACCGATTGCTAGCAAGATTTGCACAGTGTCGGATCAGCATCACCAAGAGCATCTTCTGCCAACCCAAGGTGGACTTTCTGTCGCATAAAATTTCGCCAGAAGGAATCAGGGCTGATCCGAAGAAGCTTGCGGTCATCGCCGAGCTTTCGTTTCCAACAAGTAAGAAGGGGATGCAGTCATTTCTTGGAGCAATTAATTACTACAGCCGCTTCATTCAAGACTTCGCGGTATACGGTGCTGCGCTGTACCAGCTTAAGGATGAAGACTTTGCCGTTGAAGGTGGCCTTTCTGTGGCACGTCGTTCCTTCGAGAAATTGAAGGCGAGTGTTTCACATTCACCCATCCTAAGACACTTCGACTTGTCGAAGGAAGTTCATGTCATGCTCTTTGCGAATGAATGGGCGTTGAGCACTACGCTAATGCAAGAACACGGAGGCAAGTTAGACCCCGTACCAGTGCTCGGTCGTGTGCTCCAGGAGTCCGAGATGAACTACCATCCTGCCGAGAAGGAAATTTTGGCGTTACTTCTGCTGTTGAAGATCTGTTACGTCCAGCTGGCAGGAAATACGCTACATGTCTATACACGATTCTCGACGTTAGAATGGGTGCATAAATCGAAGTCTCTCTTCGGACGCGCGGTCCAGTTCGCTGTGCTGGTTTCGCAGTGGCATTTGAAGGTACAGCGCGTGAAGGAGAAGGATGTCGCCTTCGTGGAGCTACTGCAGTCAAGCATCACAAGCTTCGTCGACTTAGAAGACTCACTCCCGCCGGTGGCACCTCCAAACAAGGGCTCTCCGACTATTCGAATGGACCCGACGTTGCTTTACGCCAGGCTTTCCCGTAATTACAGGGGATTCGTCATGTCTTTTGACGGATCAGCGAAGACAGAGAAGTACGGTGGCTACGGGAGTTGTTCATGGGTGCTGTGGAGCCTTCCTGAGTGGAAGGTAGTGATTGCTGCAAACGCTTACCTTTCGGCTACCACGGTGAATGAGGCAGAGTATACAGGTATGATAAACGGTGTCAAGGCTGCTATTGCGCACGGTGTCGAGGATTTAGTCATCGTTGGGGACTCAAGGCTCGCGATTCAACAATCACTAGGGGTGATCGCATGCAGGAAGGAAACTTTGCTAGCGCTGATGAATACTCACAAGGAACTCACGGCCAAGCTTCGATCAGTTAAATATCTCCACGTTGTACGAGAATACAACGCTGCCGCGGATTCGTTAGCCACTGAAGCGCTGGAATCGAAGGTCAGTCGGGTAATCTTGGCTGAAACTCGCAAGTCGGAATTGGCATCGCTGAATCGCATCCAGGAATTGATCTACGAGCCGGATGAAGACTCGGTAGATGTTTCGTCACGTGGAGCAGAGCGTCAAGTACATGTACTGTCAGGCAGCGAATCTTCAAAGTGGAAAACTGTCGAAAATTTTGTGGTTGACCCCATATCGCCAAAGTGCGATTATGGTAATATGGCCAGTG
>NW_003303681.1:438515-451799 GCF_000142945.1 Phytophthora infestans T30-4 | reverse complement strand
GTTAGTGTTACAGCGGGTAATACTGCAGGATGGATTCTTGTGTCACATGCCGACGGAGCAGAAGTGCTTTAACATCACGAAAGGTGATTCAGGGCGAAAGCAGAAGAAAGTTGAGTTCCAAAAGAAGCTCGAGATGGCTGAAAAATATGCTGACCCGTCTCGTATTTGTCTGAGGACGGCGGGCGTCACTATCTCGGAAACCGGGACGAATCATCGTCGGTACCTGTACTTTGGTCGACGTTTCGTTTGTGGATGATATTTGCTTCGGTGGCGAGGATTTTCGACAGCTGCCTGGCGACGCTGGACCGATTGCTGGCAAGATTTGCACAGTGTCGGATCAGCATTAGTTTCACCAAGAGCATCTTCTGCCAACCCAAGGTGGACTTTCTGTCGCATAAAATTTCGCCAGAAGGAATCAGGGCTGTTGCGAAGAAGCTTGCGGCCATCGCCGAGCTTTCGTTTCCAACAAGTAAGAAGGGGATGCAGTCATTTCTTGGAGCAATTAATTACTACAGCCGCTTCATTCAAGACTTCGCGGTATACGGTGCTGCGCTGTACCAGCTTAAGGATGAAGACTTTGCCGTTAAAGGTGGCCTTTCTGTGGCACGTCGTTCCTTCGAGAAATTGAAGGCGAGTGTTTCACATTCACCCATCCTAAGACACTTCGACTTGTCGAAGGAAGTTCATGTCATGCTCTTTGCGAATGAATGGGCGTTGAGCACTACGCTAATGCAAGAACACGAAGGCAAGTTAGACCCCGTACCAGTGCTCGGTCGTGTGCTCCAGGAGTCCGAGATGAACTACCATCCTGCCGAGAAGGAAATTTTGGCGTTACTTCTGCTGTTGAAGATCTGTTACGTCCAGCTGGCAGGAAATACGCTACATGTCTATACACGATTCTCGACGTTAGAGTGGGTACATAAGTCGAAGTCTCTTTTCGGACGTGCAGTCCAGTTCGCAGTGCTGCTATCGCAGTGGCACCTGAAGGTGCAGCGCGTGAAGGAGAAGGATGTTGCCTTCGCACAGCTCCTGCAGTCAAGCATCACGAGCTTCGCCGACCTGGAAGACTCGCTCGCGCCGGTGGCACCTCCAAACAAGGGCTCTCCGACTATTCGAATGGACCCGACGTTGCTTTACGCCAGGCTTTCCCGTAATTACAGGGGATTCGTCATGTCTTTTGACGGATCAGCGAAGACAGAGAAGTACGGTGGCTACGGGAGTTGTTCATGGGTGCTGTGGAGCCTTCCTGAGTGGAAGGTAGTGATTGCTGCAAACGCTTACCTTTCGGCTACCACGGTGAATGGGACAGAGTATACAGGTATGATAAACGGTGTCAAGGCTGCTATTGCGCACGGTGTCGAGGATTTAGTCATCGTTGGGGACTCAAGGCTCGCGATTCAACAATCACTAGGGGTGATCGCATGCGGGAAGGAAACTTTGCTAGCGCTGATGAATACTCACAAGGAACTCACGGCCAAGCTTCGATCAGTTAAATATCTCCACGTTGTACGAGAATACAACGCTGCCGCGGATTCGTTAGCCACTGAAGCGCTGGAATCGAAGGTCAGTCGGGTAATCTTGGCTGAAACTCGCAAGTCGGAATTGGCATCGCTGAATCGCATCCAGGAATTGATCTACGAGCCGGATGAAGACTCGGTAGATGTTTCGTCACGTGGAGCAGAGCGTCAAGTACATGTACTGTCAGGCAGCGAATCTTCAAAGTGGAAAACTGTCGAAAATTTTGTGGTTGATTACAGCTCACCAAAGTGCGATTATGGTAATATGGCAGTGATGACTAGGCGACAGACAAAAGCCAAGAAACGCGTCAGGTTTGCAGTTGAACACTCGGAGGATGTCTCAAAAGCTCAAGAACAGAATGAAGAACGACAAGAGACGTCCACCGAAGATTCATTCGGCGAAGATTTGCCAGACCATCCTCACAAGACTGTACCAGCGGCATTTCCCGATGCGGAAGATGTTGACCCGGTAGCGATACAGCGGAAACGACGCAGATGGATACTGGTGGCACAAGCCGAGGAGCAGAAGTGGTTTAACATCAAGAAGGTGCTTCAGGGCGAAGCAGAGGAGCTGAGTTACAAAGAAGCTCGAGATGCCTGAAAATATGCTGACCGGTTCGTATTGTCTGAAGACGGCGTGCTTCACTATCTTGGATTGAATCGTCGGTACGACCACGGTTGGCAGGAGGAGACCAAGCTGCGGCTTGTGGTACCGACAACGATGATTCAAGAGGTCTTGCAAAACTGTCACGACTCGCTGGAAGGAGGACATCAAGGTGTGGTGAGAACGTTCCATCGCGTTAAGTCCGATTATTATTGGATCGGCTTGTACGCTGATGTGGAGAAGCATGTGAAGTCATGTCCAGATTGCAGCTCGAGTAAAAGCCGTCCGCAGCTTCGTGGATACTCACCCGGCAACGTACTAGCCGAACGACCTTTCCAGATCATCTCGATGGATTTTGTGATCCCAATACCGAAATCTCGCAGGGGCACCACGGCGTTGCTCCTATTTCAGTGCTCGTTCACAGGATTCGTTATTGCCAAGGCTATGTCGGATACGACTGCACTGAGCGTTGCCCAAGTGTTCGAAGAATGTGTGTACCGACGGTTCGGAGCCCCATCACTGATAAGGCACGACCATGACCCACGCTTCATGAGCGAGGTGTTCTAAGCATTTGCAGAGATGATGCAGTCAAGATCAAGAGCGACTTTGAGCTATCGACCACATGCTAATGGACAGCAGGAACGCTCGGTGAAGTCAGTGATGGGTTCCGTACGGGTGTACGCGGAAGACCCTCTACAGCAAGATTGGGACGAAATCGCGGAGAAGCTAGTATTTGCTATTAATACTTCTCAAGACACTACGAGGAAGGAAACACCGTTCTACCTCGTTCATGGTTGGGATGCGCAGTCGACGTTGCGGGCAATGTCGTCATCACTCAAACGAGGACTCGGCAAGCAGTCTGACGCACTGGCGTGGCGGCGTGAGATCAATCGACAACATGAGGTCGCCCTCACTATGGCCAAAGATTATCAGGCTGTAGAAAAGGAGCGAAGGGCTAAAAAGCATAATGATGCCCTGAGTCGACTGGAAAAAGCTGCTGTACCTCGACCAAGTGGAAACGAACACTCGGCGGACCCTCCAGAAGCTTCGGAAGAGATGAAAGATCCTGCAAGAGCTCCACCGAGATCTCTTTTTGAGGCTGGGAGCCGGGCGTGGTTGTACATGGAACGCGTCAAACCGGGCTTGACAAAGAAATTAGCTCACCGATGGCATGGACCTTTTCGGATCAAGCGCAAGGTGGAAGAGTTTGCGTACGAGCTGGACCTGCCTGACCGAAGTGGGTATCGCTTCTACCCAGTAGTGCATGTGTCGAGACTCAAGGCTGTCAACGAGTTCAACAGTCGACCGAACACTCGGTTGGTACTTGACGCGACTAATGAAGCAAGACTCGACTTCGATGAGGAACTACTGCCTGAAGACAGCTGGGAACCAGATCAAGTTGCCGGTGAATATGAGGTCGAGTCCATCCTCGACGACAGAACACCCCTGTCGACGAGCACGGAGCGTGCTGTACGCGAGTTCAACCGTCAAGTGGATTGCCTACGAAGACCCAACTTTGGAACCAGCATCCAACTTATCGTGTGGAGGTCTGCTGTACGACTACTTGCGAGCCAAGAAGAGTAAGAATCGGCTGCAGATGGCGCAGGTGGCGGACGAAGACTAGCGTGACTGGATCACGTGTGAGCTGTCCACAAGGCAATGCAGCCTGTCGTAACAGACGAAACAAGCTACTGCAACAACAAATTGTATATGCATTTGAAGAGCAACATGAACACGATTACGCTGTGGAAGTGGATTAAAAATAAGAAATCATGAATGCCGACAGAAGTGCGACCACTGAAAACGAAACCTCGCTGGACACCTCAACAGTTAGCTGGGATGTCGGAGAGCGTCGTGGAACATGCAGCGAGGATTCAAAGCGACTCCAATTGCCTGGCAGCAGCGGCCAAGAGTGTCAATGAAGTTGAGTCTTCTCTCTCCTTCTCCTCCCCAGCAGGGCGCGCAACGAATCCTCGGTGAGTGGTAAGGACCATCAGCAGGCGCAGGAGGACCAGCAGGAGCCATCTCCGTGGATTCAGCGACGACAGGAAGTGCTGCAGGAGCTGCCGCAGGAGGTGAAGAGTCCGGGGCAGGAAGCGCCGGAGGCCCAGCGGACGACGTTGCCGTCGAAGGAAGTATGGCAGACTGAGGGGCGTTTGAAACCTCGGTGTCGCTCTCCTGAGATACAAGACGAGTAATGCATGGTGATGAGCAAGGCGCTGATGATTCAAGAGGAAGATGAGCTGACGTACCACCAGCTGTTCACGTTCGCGACGTCGCCGAGGATTGTGACGCTGAAGCGCGTCGGTCACGGCTCGATTCAAACGCTTGGACATGCGGTGGCTGGATGGTGAATTGGAGAATGAAGAAATGTCACAATGGGCACCAGTATCGTGGCTTCCATTGCGACATGGGCAGTTGCGGTGTAGTGATTTCTCCATAGTTGCGGATAATCACCCGCCGACAAAGACGTGACACCGCCCAAGTTGTTCAAGCGACGAACCCTCGGTCATTTGATGTACGGTGATGCCAAGGTACCAGGGACTCGACGGCGTCACTCCCGAGCTTTCAACGAGCATTGGATACGGTCCATATGTCAATGAATCCAGGCTGTTCTTATTTTTAATAATGGAGTGACCGAATTCGCATTCAGCGGCCAATCTACGGTACGCACCCTCGGGGGCGGTTGGGATGAGGTCGCGGAAAACTCGGCGACCCTTGAAAGACACGTCCACCGTCTGGGACAGGGCGCGGGCCATTAAAGATACTCATGCGACGGTGCAGACGACGCTTGGTGTGCAAGAAGATCCATAACGGATCATTCTTCACTTGATATTTGTACACTTGATTAGGACTTCTTATTAGGAATAGACCCGAAAGGGTAAGCTTAAATACAGAACATAATTTCCACTCAAGCACACAGAGCGACGTCCGGCTTCAAGGTAAGCGTCTGGTCAAGCTTGTTTGAGTGTGTTATGCCTGTCGGTGAACTCGAAGCTCTGTAGCGAGGGTTCATCCGGCAAGGCCAAGAGACTTTGTGTATTGGCCGATTATAATGGGGAGGTTTTACGTGACGGCTTATTGTTGCCTATTTGCACGACTGGGAGTGCTTGAATTGCCTCCCTTTTATTCTTCCAACCGAGTGTTGAACACTAGGTGATCTCGTAAAAGGCTTACCCGTGCCTGGTACCCTTCCGCTGTTGGGACCACGAGGATTCAAAACACCTGCTAGCTTTGCTCGTGCTAGTAGCGTGTTCTTATTTTTACTGGTTGGCCTATATAAGTAGTTTACAAGGTCCAGTTTGTCCCGGTGCAAGGGCAGAACTGGGGTCTTCAGGTTCGCCCGAATGATCGTTTACTATCCTAGTAGACGTATTGTTGTGGGAACGTCCTAACTACATTTGTAGCTAGAGTTCACGTGGGAATTCCAACACCACAATAATCTGCCTATATCGATATGGTTTCGCACGTTCGTCATGCATATTAGAGCTTGCCACTCGGAAAGGCTCTACGTCACTCGGTCAGTCAGTAGCTATGCAAAGAAGTCAATAAGTGCGTCAGCTAGACAAGTAAGATCAATGCATGTGAAAGGTAGTGGAAATATCCTTTAGTAATATCATAAAGATCTCAGCGGAGCAATTTCAAGACATAATATTGGTGTTTGTGGCGACCATCGGCAAATACTACCTATTCTAAAAGATACTTCGCGCGAGAAGCTAAAAAACTTTGCTTTAATAGACCGCCGCAATCGATGATATGTGTCGACTGCCATATGTTGATGACGTGCAGATGGGTAATATGTTTGAGTAGCCGTATTTACTCTATCTACACTGGGATTCCTCACCGATCTTTGCATATTTCGTAGCATCATTGATACTGACCCATCTTCCGTACAGCATATATTACATTTGCTACCACGCGCGCCTCCGATTGGTGTCATTTTGGGAGCTATGCGCTCAAATGAGATTATGGCCAAAAGGTTCTCGGGTAAGATGGTGCTCATCTTGCAGATCACGTTAAACCCTGGTCATGTCTACCATAACATGTGAGCAATAAGGATATTCTGTGCGGTGTGGTTTTGGAACGTAACATAAGTAGATCACAGTATACATGTATTATATGTATCTTCGCTTTGAGTAGAAACTCTAGGCCCACCGCAGCGCAACGGAGGTGGTCAACCCTCTCTACACCAACCAACCATGCCCTAGCGTCCGCGGATCGGGTGCCCAGAGCGCAAGCTTCTCCGCTTCTAACCTTGTAACGTGTCTGTCCGTCCGTCTGTCAATCTGTCCGTCTTTTTCCTATCTTGCTGCTTGTAATAGGGCATTAACGTTGATTACCGAGGAGTCGAGCAGTAGAGAGCACGTGGGAGGTATTGGGTACGTCAGTGAAGTGAGCGGTTACATGGCGTCAGTTGGTGTGGCGAGCGGAGACCGCACAACTGCGATCTTGTATCCAGAAGCGACGCGTGAGAGTTGCTTGCCAACCCGGAGTGACCAAAGATCGCAACAGGAACCCGACGTGCAGAGGAAAAAGCGACGTGAAGACGGAGATCGGTGAGACTTCGAGATTAGCGTCGGAGAGAAGTACCAGATTGAATCTCACTTCGAGATTTGCCCAGTCGAGCACAGAGGCGAAGTAACTGCAAGTACGGAGAGGTGCGAGGTAGTGAGTGGGGTGCACGAAGCGGTCAGAGGACCAACACGAGAAGAGAGAAGGGGAAGAGAGAGAAGAGGTGCGACTGGACGAACGATCAGTGGTCAGTGCATTGGTGGACGCGTAGGGCAACGACAGAGACGGGCGACGAGACCAGGAGGAGAGGACCCTCCGAGTTACTGTGTGGCTGCGAGCCGTAGGGTAGGCGCCAGAGGCGTGATCCAAGTGGCTTTAGTAAGCGAGGTTTAGTGGGACACAAATCGTCGGTGCTTTGCGTGGATAGAGTTGTGCTGGTGGCGGATTAGAAGGACAGGAGCACAGAGAGTGGACGCTCGACAAGTTACGGACGCGTGGCGAGTCGGAAGCGTAAGAGTAAGACTGAGTAGCGGTGTATTCCGGGAAAGAAGGCCCAGAGAGGAACCGTGGCAATAGGTCGGGAGTTGAGAGGGTGAGTCAGGTGAGTGATAGCACGCCATCGAGAGCGAGTTCGCGGCTGCTAGTCACAACAGGCCATAGTCACAGGAGCTGAGGGGAGAAGTAAATAAAATAGGGACGAGAGTTCCGGCACCTTTGCGAAGGGCCTACAGAGTGTGTGAGTTGCATTGAGACGGGCTACTCAACAAATCGAACTACTGGAAGTCAACCGCAGGAAGCACAGACAATATACGATCCGCCAGCAACGGGGCGTAAGCGGGTTGTCACATGGTGGTCATACAGGGGCGTTCGTCAGTCAAACGAGCAAGTGTCACGACGAAACGAGTACCGGAAAGTGGGAGAACGAGTGATACTGCGGCAGACGAGATGTCTTCAACGTCTCCAGCAAGAACAGTAATGAGAAGACGAAGGATGTCGAACGACGAGTCGACGACTTGGTTAGTTTTGCTACACAAGCGAACCCCAAGAAGCAACGAAATAATGTACGCGAGGAGCAACGTCAAGGAGGACCAGAGGCGACGCCAACCGAGCAGACATCTGTAGTTGAAGAGGCCTCGGAATGTGAAGAATCGAAGCAAAGTGACAGCACCAGTAACAAGACGATCGAGTTAGTGGATGTTGCACGAATATTACACGGATTGACAGCGATGGTGGCGGGGTTGCAGCCTAGCATGGCTAAGATGAAGTCAGGAACATTCGCATTGGCGAGATCCAAACCGATGACGCAGGTGGCGGTGCACCCCAGAGCGTAGCGGTGATGACAAGGGCATAGCAAACGATGTCGAGTCGGTGGCGACAGTGGCTGCGGCACTACAGCAACTGACAGGTGCCATGACGAATCTGCAGATGCATCAAAGTGGAAATCAGCAGGCCGAGCGCGGAGAGCAACCGTCAGTCGAATGGGTGACAGTGCGACAGGAAATCCAGCGCTTGGCGGAAAGGGTGAAGACACTACAAATGCAGTCGAGTCATGACGAGTTACATGAACCAGAAGAAGCTGAGGTACACCGAGGGAGACGCGAGCAACCTGCCGATGCTTCGACAACACCATCTCGTCACCACAACCGAAGTCGAGAGCGAAGAGAAGAGCAACGAGAGCGAGGCCATGTCAATCACGGGGAGCATGGAGAACGCAGAGATGATCGACGCGGACAGCGAGAGACGGTGCGGAGAAGACGGCGTGTAGATCCATCCCTATCAGATGACAGCAGCAGCTCTGACGAGTCACGAGATGAAGACCGACATCGAGATAATAACCGTAGAAGCACTGGGCAAAGCAGCTCGGGGAATTTTTCGAGTTCGTCAAGTAGTAACAGCAGCGAAAGCGAGGGTGAACCAGAACGACGACGGCGCCGTAGGCATCGATCAACGAGGAAGACGAAGACGACGCGGTCGACAAGGCGAAGAGGAATATCGACGAGGAAGAAGACCGAGGCGAGGGAAGAACGTGAAATACTTGGAGCTGCCGAGGTTTACTCCTTCACCCAAAGTGTCAGTATCAACGTGGATAGATCGAGTGGACTTAGCATTAATAGGAGCTGCCGAGTCAGGACGAGGGCGTTGGTCTGACAAGTCGCTGTACTTCATATTGGGAATAAGTTGATGAAGAATGCAGCTAAGTGGTCGGTCGACATGGATAGGAGACTCTCCGAGCGGAAGAAAACATGGACGAACCTAAAACAAATGTTACTACGTCGATACGGAGAAAAGTTGGACAAGTCAGCTGCTGAATGGACAGTTAGCATGCGTAGGATGGTGCCGGGCGAAACACATGTGGATTTTGCGGCAGGGCTGCGAGATGTGGTAGGACGAAACAAGGTCAGTGAGCGAGTGCTGCTGGCCAGTTTTACAGATGTCTCGATAAGACCACGAAGAAGCTAGTGAGGCAGGAACCGCAGCCTCGGACATTGGAAGAAGCTGTGGATAAGGCCATGGAGATTGATGATCCGATGGACAACGTGGCGTTGGGCATGAGTAATATTGGGCAATCGTGGGCGACGGCACCGAGTCGGTACGTCATCCCCATGACCGGAACGACAGGAGCTACAAACGTTATCCGTGGTATCTGCGGTACGGGACTACCCCTGGACATTAATATTACGGATGATGGAGTCAGCATGCGACCGGAAATAGAGCATGTGAGCTCTTTACGAACCCGCAAGACGTCTACAATACGTTCTCAAACAGCTGGGACCCCCCGCCTGGTCACCTATGGAACGGAAGGTACTGGTATGAGCCAAGGAAGAACGTAAAGAAGGCTACAGCGGCTGTAGCGAGCAGTCATAAAGAAGCAAAGAAACCTGCTGGGAAAGCAAAACGGAGGAGAGATGTCGAGGACACGAGCGACGATGAGTTTGCGGCAAGACCAAAATACAGGAAGACGAAGGCAGCGGTCAAACAAACACTGAAGCCCATACAGCACCCGGATAGCGGAGAGGCAAAAGGAGTGCAACCAAACAGCAGTCAACCACGTGGCGATGGTCCTGGGGTATGCTATCGGTGTAATCAACCTGGTCACTTTGCGAATGGATGCCCAACCTTAGAGTGTTATGCATGTGAGAAATTGGGGCATATGGCAAGTGTGTGTACTGATCCGGAAGCCAAAAAGCGTAACGAGGCGTACTTGAAGACACGGATACCCAAAGAACAGTCAACGGAAAACTAGAGACGGACGTGGTAGGGGGAATACGACGTCCGGCAACAGAAGGAAATCCCCGACAGATGACGAGAGACGCCAGGCTACTTGGTACAGCAAATGAGATAGCGGTACGGACGCCTAAGAATGCTAGGACGCCAACATACCAAAGTGGGTCAGTTAACATTCGAGAGTCAGCGCGTACAGGGGATCGAGGAAGGTTGAGTGGCAGTGTGGGCGCAGTGGCACAAACGACAGCGGTACGCGAAGAAAACCAGACTAAGCGAGTGGATGCAATGCTGGAACAATGGCGAAACGGGACTGCGGAACGAGATGGTGCGAGGACCGCTATCTACGTGTCGACGGTGAGACCAGCGATGGCCTCGGCACGATACGAATACGCTGCACCTGCGGATCCACAACAGAATGAGGACTGTGGACTCGACGGCGAACGTCAAACTGGGGAAGGCGCGTACTTATCAGCACCACAGGCGGAAGCCAACGATGGCGAGGTGGATAGTATCGGAGAGCTGTTGGTGAGCACGGTCACAAAGGAAACGATGGCTGAGGCGGAGGACACGACGAGAGCTGCGAGGGACAACGGCTCAAGTACCGCTGAGAAGGTAGACGCACAGTTAAGCGATGGTATTGCACAAATACGTCTTACACGTCGAAGAGAACGGAAAAAAGTTAAACGCAAGAAAATGAGGGACGCGCTAGCACGACAGCGTGGTGCCGAGCAGCAAGATGCAAAAGAAATACAGCGTGTTACCGTCGAGCAGCTGACCAAGCGACAACGAGTTGCAGAAGTCGCTTTAAACGAAGTCGTGGGGCGGAAGCATCAGCTTAATGAGAGAAAGGCAGCGAGCGAGCTGAGAACTGCTAGAGTGAGTCTAGTACATCGGCAAAAACGTGCGGAGTGTGACGAGGAGTTGGCCAGTACGGACAATGAGGTGGAGTACGTGGAATCAAACGACGGATTACCGACAGCTACGATGACAGTGGCAGGAGCTCGAAAGTGTATCAAGTTGGACAGTTGTGCAAGATTCACCATTGCAGGGACACAATGGATGCAGTATGGCGACAAATTGGTAGACAAAGCACCCGTTGACTATGTGGAGGGCATTGGTGGCTTTCTCTTGGATGTCATCGGAGTCTGGCGATTTAAGATGAGCAGCGCCTTTGGCGAGAAGGTCACAGTAGACGCGTGTATTGTGTCGGGTTGTGTGGAGGAATTCCTCCTTGGTGTCGACATTATGAAGAAGAACGGTGCGGTCATGGACTTCGAGAACAGTGAGCTACGCTATCGAGATGAAGAGCAATCCGTGATCATCCCGTTCAGGACCTATGACGATATCGGTGGAGCACGTGTGGCAATCGTACGAATGACACGAAAGACGCAGATCGAAAATAGTTCGGTAACGCCGGTGGAAGTGGCGGTGTCCGCAAAAGACGGCGAGCAGGGCATCTTCATTCCGACGGTATACGCAGGATCAGTGTTGTTGGCAGCAACAGTAACGACGGTGTGCAGTGGACGTGCATGGGTTCCCGCTGTTAATACGAATACGAAGCCAACGAGGCTGCCGAACAAGAAGCAGTTGGGCACGTGGATACCCATCAGTAGCGAGATGACAATACTAGCGATGGACGGTACACTGGATGCGAAGAAGATGAGTCTGTGGCTCGATGACATGGGAGACACGGGGACGCCTTTGGATGATGAAATCCAAGTGAGCTGTGGATCCAAGGGAACCAGCAGCGCAAGAGCTAATCATGAAGTTACTACGTGTATACCGTCAATTAGCGGAAGGATACAGGTGACTGCCCACCTGCAACTGCATTAAAGATGTACCATCACATTGACACGGGGGACTCTGCTCCGATTATGCTGAAGAGAAGGCGTCACGCGCAAACAGAAGACGCGGTTGTAGAGGAAAACGTGGATAAATGCTGGGCTGATTCTTGTGCGTCACTCCATTCCCATTCCGCATTCTTCCTCAACAACTTAGTGATTGGGGCCATGAGAGTCCCAACCCCTTGCACAAACCTCTGTAGTAACCTGCTTAGTGGACAAATCGCTTCGCCTCCACTGTATCTGTAGGTGTAGGAAACTCTTGTACAGCCGTCACTAGCCTCTGTAATGGTCGTACCCCGTCACAACTCAATTGATGGCCCAAATATTCCATCGTTTTGACCGCAAACTTGCACATCTTTAGTTTGAGCGTCAACCCCGCAGCTGCCAATCGCTCGAAGACACATGCCAACTCCAGCACATGTTGCTCTATCCCTCCACGCGTGAAAACCACTATGTCGTCCAAGTAGACTAAACATGTTAGCCACGTCAACCCACGCAGAACACCGTTCATCATTCGCTGAAAGGTTGAAGGAGAATTCGCTAAGCCAAATGGCATACGAACAAACCTATACAGTCCTCTCTTAGTCGTGAAAGCCGTTTTGTCACGATCCTCCGGCGCAACTGAGATCTACCAATACCCAGCTCGCAGGTCAAGCGTAGTGAAGAGGAGCGCACCACCCAAAGCTTCTAACGTTTAGTCGATTCTTGGAAGAGGGTACACGTCTTTCTTAGTGACTCTATTGAGAGACCGGTAATCCACGCAGAACCTCACTTCGTCATCTTTCTTCCGGACGAGCACCACTGGAAACCCCCAAGCACCGTTTACTTCCTCAATAACACCTGCACGTTCGGGAGAGTTACGGAGATGCTTACGACAAGACCCTTGCTCCTATATCATGCCTTCAGTCAACCATTCAGGGTAACAACAGATGCAAGACAAACGGGACTTGGCGCGTGTCTTATGCAAGATCGAGGAGACGGCTGGCAGCCGGTTGCGTACACAAGCAAGGTGAACAATGTAGCGGAAAGCAAGTATGGTATCCCGGAACTGGAGTGCTTAGCGGGTGATATGGGCGATAAAACTGTTCCGACCTTATCTCTACGGAAGACGGTTCACAAGTATCACAGATCATTCAGCTTTGAAATGGCCGATGACCAGTCCAAATCTGACCGGCAAGCTACATCATTGGGCACTCACTCTACAAGAATTCGACTTTGAAGTTCAGTACCGACCTGGCAGCACGAATGTGGTGGCTGACGCGCTTTCGAGAGCGCCTGTGGCTGAAAGGGTATTAGCGGCCGTAGGAAGAAGACGACGATCACGGCGACGTGCAGAGGCACACATGACAGATGCGACAAGGCATCGACCAGTCAGAGCAGCAGAGGAAGTTCAAGCAGATGAAGCGCTGTCACAATCAGCAGGAGCGACAGATACCACAACGACCTCAAATATACTGTCCCTGCCAGTTGCGGAAAAGCAGAAGGATCAGACAGACAATGACGACGGCGGGAACGACGAAGCCGAAGCGACGACCTCAGCATACGGCAATACGAAGAGAGCGGCAAACGTGAGCGAAGTCGC